>NC_025702.1:12171296-12178304 GCF_000633955.1 Camelina sativa
AGGAAGCTGAAACCGGTGACGGAGGCGAAAGAGGTGGCGATGGAGGCGGCGGAGAGAGGAAGAGAGCCAAGATGGCCGACGAACATGACGGAGATAACTTGGAGACAAAACTGAAGAAGACTCACGGCGATGAGTGGACCCGAAAGCCATAGTTGTTTCTTCACTTCTTCCTTTACACTACTCTTCTCTCCGATTAAAGGCCATGACAATTCATCTTCTCCTCTTTCTCTATCTTCCCTCATATTTTTTTTTTGTTGAGAAAGAGCAAAGATATGGACAAATAACGATTTTCCTGTCTTTAAGGGCTTTGTGTTAGGTCCTGTCTCTTTCCTTTCTCTCTCTCTGTCCTTATTGATGTATGATGTGTGGTGTGTGGCGATCGAGTAGTATTTTTTTTCATTTGTCAACTTTATAAATAGAATTATACAGGAGTGACTTATGTAGGTATCTACGTGGCTGATAACGAAAATCAAATGGAGTTTTTATTCCTTTAAAATATGGAATGGTAGTCGCATAGACGCATACCAGAGCACGTACAAGAACAGTTGTGACTTGCAAATAATTAATAAATAAAAAATCATAATAGAATAGCTTGACTAACTGTGTGTATTAATCCTCTTGATATAGATTTTGTAGCGAATGGGAGGAGAATATATTCTTCATTCAAACAGAAGCTCAGACGTTGAAGCTCTAGGCATAGATTTTAAATCCTCCTTCGTCTATTCAAGATTGGAGGTTGATACCAAGGCGACTGCCACTTTCTTTAAACACTTTGAGTTAGCAAGTATGTATCTCATGAGCTGTTTCTCTTCTTTGCTTGCTCTATATCCCTCCCACGCAAACTCCTCTAAATGAGACGACAAGCATCTGGGGGCTAAACTTGGTTGGTTCCATGAGAATGCTAGATTCCCGGGTTGATATCCATTATTATCCTGGATGCAAGTAAGTACATAAAATTTTAAAGAGTATGAATCAAAGAATCAATCTACAACAACAACAAGTATAGTGTGTTGTTACCTACCAAGATATATAGACATCGTAGTTGAGGAGAGTTGTTGAGGATTATTGAAAGTTGATCCAACCAAAGATGGCCAAATGTATATAGATTGAAGTGCTGAAGTCGAGAGAAGGTAATGCCACTAGACTTAAGAGGCTGCAATGACTTTAAACAACAGACAATATTAAGCAACATGATTTATAAACTAACAAGGACGAATAGAGGGAGAAACAGTGATAAAAGCTATATGGAATCCATACCATTGGATGTTCCAAAGATAAAATAAGAGACGTGACAATTGAGATAGCTCTAAGAAACTTGTCATCATATTTACAGAAAACGGAGATACGTGGCACATCAAAGCGAAGCTTATTCACAATGGGGAAAGGGTATCTCCAGAAATCATTGATGCCGAGGTACACTCTCGATCCAGCAAGAACTAAGCAACTTGATAGAAGCCTCTCGAGAGAATATTCGTCTTTGAATATCACAAAGAATAGGCGCAATATTTTTAGTGACGGGAGGCAAACCGAAGTAGGCACATCCACAAGAATCTTGTCCGAAAGAGTCATTTCCACTAGCGTTTTGCATGTGTAAAAGCTCTTACGCAAGCTAGTAGGCTTCGCGGTCCAGAGTAGCTCCAACTCTACCTTGCGCACAGAGCGATCAACTGCATTTTGCAACCAATTTCCCAACATCTACATCAGTAGGACGTTTTCTACCGAGTTGGATACACAAAGTTTCTAATGAAGGTGCCTTGTGAAGTTCCGATTAAAATAATGAGATGTGTGCTAGATCTACAGACTTGTATGACAGATCTGTATGTGTGATGCTTAACAAAGAGATGAAAGGATAGTGAAGTGACGACACAAGAGATTTGTTAACGGGGTACGGATAACCTACATCCCCGGGACCAAGTCCAGAATCATTCACTAGAATTAGAACGCAAAAGTCACATTTGCCAATGGTATCTAGCACACACTTGTGCCTACCACTCTAATCTACATGAACTAAGGAACCACCACTCTTTTCCTTTTCCGACGAGTGTGAACATCTACAAAAACCACCAGCATATTCTCTATCTTACTGGTGGGACAACACCACACACAACATGTGTGCTTCTCTCAATTTTAGGTCTAGGGTGCGTAAGCTTCTTCTAACACCACCTCTTCCTTTTATACCTCTTAGAGTTCTCCACAAACCTTAGGTTCCACAAGCTTCTTCCTCTTGAATTTTGGGTAAAAGCTTGTTCTCTTTTTGTCAACTTGACCCATGCTTTTGTTTCTGACACACCTAACACAAGTATGCTTTTCTGACATAGCCGTTCCACTGTTTGCTGCAACTTGAAGCTTTTCCGCTCTGTTGCACTACACAACCTCTTCACGAGGTTTACCCTGTTTCCAGCTCTGTTGCACTACACATCCACCAAACATGTCTGCTCTGGTTCCACCTCTGTTGTACTTCAGGTTTACTCAACTGCTATATATCTTTGCTCTGTTATAGTTGCTCATTTCTTTCTGCTCTGATGTGCTTTCAGGTTCCTCAGCTGATTAAGAATATCTTGGCTGAGTTCTCACTTCTTGGATCTTCACAATAAGACTCCAAGGTTCAGCATGTCACTTAATTCCATGTGACTTCACATTGAGCTGTCTTGGCTGTGGTAGATTCTCTGATTCTCTATCTGAGGAGTCATTGCGTCTGTGTCTGTAGTTGGTTACATATATTCCATTTTGTTCATTGCTTCTATGTCTGAACATGTGTTTATATCAGGTTTGCTCATTGTTTCTTGATCATCTCTCTTGAGTCTTATAACCAGTAACAACACCAATATATCTTTACCGATAACTTTTCAAGAAACTTCCAAACGCTTTCGCACTCATCACTAGTGTCTGTGTACTCGATTTTAGGCACCAACGTCCAGAGATAACGCCATCGTTTTGACAAAACCATTGTGGCCATTGCATCTTTCGTTGGGACAAGCAACAAAATCTGGATGAACAAATCGTTGGGTAACGAACTGATACTGTCTCTAGAAACAGTGACCTCTTCATTTCTTTGATTACAACGTTCGACCTCTAGTGATGATGACATAGCTCCAGGTCAAACCCTGAAAACTTTCGAGAACCCTAGATTAGTCACTTCTATGAGAACCCTAGATTCATATAACTAGATTATCTCAAAACAAGGTGAAATATCCAACAACACATTAACAAAAAAATGGCAAATGTAAATAACCAACTTTAGGCCAGAGAAACCGGCCCAATATATATCTGGATCCAATACATATCAAACCCAAGACAAAATGTTGAAGATCTAAATAATCAAAGGGCCAAATTATAAATATAAGAAAATTTATCCAAGCATTAGCATAAACCCTAAAAGCCCTAAAATCTTTTATATAAAAGCAACACACAGAGGCTTCATAAATCCGCCACCACCGCATACCTCTTTTTTCATTTTTGCCTTCTTTCTCGTCTCTCATTCTTCACTTTTAGTCTAGCAGATATGAGACCCCCACTTACAGGTAAGAACCCTAGTTAAAGTTTATATCTTTATTGTTCTGTCTTCCTCCATAGTATATAACCCTGTTCGAACTCAAAAATATGATTTTTGTCAAGTCTGAATTCGTTTTGTTACGGTTTATGTAGTTTAAATTGAGTTTTAGGGTTTGTAGTCTTGACCCTTTTGTGTCTTTACTGTTTCAATCTAGTTCAAAGATTAAAGTAGAGATTCTTAATTACGCTCTGTTATGATCAGGAGGACGTGGTGGTGGAGGATTCAGGGGGGGACGAGATGGAGGTGGTCGAGGTTTTGGAGGTGGCAGAGGCTTTGGAGGAGGAGGCCGTGGTGGTGACAGAGGAGGCCGTGGTGGGCCTCGCGGGAGAGGACGTGGTGGTGACCGTGGCCGTGGAAGAGGAGGGCCAGGACGTGGAGGAATGAAAGGAGGAAGCAAAGTGATTGTGGAGCCTCACAGACACGCAGGAGTGTTTATTGCCAAGGGTAAAGAAGATGCTCTTGTCACTAAGAACTTGGTTCCTGGTGAAGCTGTTTACAATGAAAAGAGAATCTCTGTTCCGGTACGGTTTGGCTTTGATAACTGATGATTTCAGTTCTTTCTAAATAGAAATTTGAATAGGATTGTTTTTGTTGTTGGTTTTGTTCTTATAGTATGTCTACTTGAATTTTGCAGAATGAAGATGGAACTAAGGTTGAATACAGAGTTTGGAATCCTTTTAGATCTAAGTTAGCTGCTGCAATTCTTGGTGGTGTTGATAACATTTGGATCGTAAGTCACATCTATACACATAACTTATTGACTCTCTTGTTTTGGGTGACTTGTTTTTGAATTTGTTCATTGCTAAAATCTTTGTAGAAACCTGGTGCTAAAGTACTTTACCTCGGTGCTGCTTCTGGAACCACTGTCTCTCATGTTTCTGATCTTGTTGGCCCTGTAAGTGTAACCTATTACCACTCCATGACTCTTGTCATCAAATAATTAGTTCTCAGGTTGTTTTCTTTCTCTTGTTTGTGGCTTATATGTGCTTTATGAATTGTAGGAGGGATGTGTTTACGCTGTTGAGTTTTCTCATAGAAGTGGTAGAGATTTGGTGAACATGGCAAAGAAGAGAACTAATATTATTCCAATCATTGAAGATGCTAGACACCCTTCTAAGTACAGAATGCTTGTTGGCATGGTTGATGTTATATTCTCTGATGTTGCTCAACCAGATCAGGTTTGGTTCTTTATTTCATTCGAAGTTGCCTTTTTATCTTTATATCCACAAAGTTTACTTTATACTGCATTGCATCTTTTTTGTTTTTAAAAAAAAAAATCAGTACATGAAATCGGCAGATGATGATTTTACCTGGATTCCCCTTCAGAACATTATGAATGTTGCAAACTCCAAGTTCTGATGCTACTTTGAATCTTTTTACCGTATTTTGTTTGTTTTCGGCCACCAAGTTGGCTGCTCCGAACTTGCAAATTCGTTTTTAAGTCCCAAAGTCTTTTTCACTCGTTTTCTTTTTTTCCCTTAAAAGGAAGATCTTCAGTTTTACACTATACAAATTCTAGGACTCCCTATACTTTATAATTCCATTTCTATACTACACATTTTATCATTAAATTTATTACATGAAGTTTTCAACATTGCTTTTTTTTTTTAAAGAGAATATGTGTTTTGATTGTTTCTAGAGAAACTCAATTGTAGTAGCTTTAATGATTGAGCTTGCAGGGATTTCTCCATTAATGTCGCTCTTTGGCTCTTTTTGGTTGTCTGTTTTATGATTCTTTTTTTAATTAAAACCCATCTATTTGCCTAACTCTTGAAGGCTAGAATCGTGGCCCTGAATGCCTCATTTTTCCTCAAAACTGGAGGACACTTTGTTATCTCAATCAAGGTTGGTACTCTTATCCTTACTCTAATTCTCATTACATTCCCTCCATTAATCACTTGTACGTCCGACACTAAATAAACATGTTTGCTCTCTATTCAGGCCAACTGTATCGACTCTACAGTCGCAGCAGAAGTAGTCTTCCAGAGCGAGGTGAAGAAGCTGCAGCAGGAGCAGTTTAGGCCAGCGGAACAGGTGACTCTGGAGCCTTTTGAGCGTGACCATGCCTGTGTTGTTGGTGGTTACCGCATGCCCAAGAAACAAAAAGCTGCAGCTACATAGAGCAGTTCTAGGTGTTTTGTGTGGTCCAAGTCAAAAGCTTGATAGAATTGTTGAACTAGTGTGTGATTCAAGCCCCTTCCAGTGTCTTTTGGTTTGGTTTCTTGTTGTATTAAGTTATTTGATGGATAATGCTTTTATGCGTCTTTTGGATATTTCGTCTTTTGATTAAGCTACTGATAATTATATAACATTTTTCATATAATCTTAGGAATTTTATAATAACCAGTAATGATTCCAAAGTCACGTTCCTAGCATTAAAGCCAGTTTATATAGGATTCTGAACAGAATAGTGCATTTCCGGACATGTCCAAATGGATGTTTGGTTCTTTCTTGGTTGAATGGTTTATATAATCCGATATGTTTTTGCATTGGACCAAATTTATCTTCGGGATATATCAGTCTAGACCGGAGAAAACAAGTTGGTCCAATTTAATTAGAAGCCAATTAAATCAATGAGGAACACAACACACCGTTTCATCAACACACCAACGAAAGAGATAAAACGTCAAAGGGAAAGGAGTCGAAAAGGCGAATTCAAAGGCGCCATTAAATCTCAGAGTGTTATTAGGGTTCTATAAGCTTAGCTAGATGACTGTGGAGGGTTTGATACTTTGATCTGCCGTTCTAATTAAACTCCATTCCGGTACGTTCTTCTTCCTCTTCTCGTTGCTTGATTTTGAAAGTGTATGATTTTAGTCAATCTTCAGAAATCCTTGAAAAACCCTAACTTAACCTAAGCTAGGGTTTTTTGTGAATTCTATCTATGTGGGAACTTTTTATAAAAGCATCCAGCTTTACTTTTGATATGCAAGAAGCCTAGTGTTTCGTATGACTCAGTAACTGATTCGAATCTGTAATGCAGATTAGTTGCGTGAAGAGATAAAATGGTGATGGGTAGACAAAAGAAGAGGGAAAACGGCTAATTCCCCCCTGAACGTTGCTTTAAAATTTGAATTTTCTATATGAACTATCGAAATCAAACCAAAACCATTAAATCAACGTCATTTTAAGAATAGACAGTTGAACCCCCAACCTCTAATACTTACGACTAACCAGAAAACCAGCTGAACTACCATAACTTTTTATTAAATATGAAATGGATAAAAAAATATATCTAAGACAACGCAGAAATTATAAAATAAAAGAAAACCCTTTTCTCTACTTTTGTTTTCTCTTCTCCGATAACATTGCGACTGTGACTGTTGATTTTTCATAGATTGGATCAAGAATTGGGATTTTTTGTTAGTTTAGATCAAAATTGATTAAAATCCTGTATAAAATCCGATCCTTAATAGCTGAACTTAATTTTATATAAAAAAAAATTGTAACTGAAA
>NC_025702.1:12178815-12190456 GCF_000633955.1 Camelina sativa
TGTACTATTTGTTACTATAGTTCAGCTGCTAAATCGCCTGCTCACGTGCGTTAGAGTTCTATGGTTCGATCCTTGAGTTTTTGAAATTTATTTTACTTCAGTTTTCTTCTTAAAACAATAAAACAACAATCGTTTAAGGGTCCAAAGTGGCATCCAGTCATCATATATTAACGGAACAATAACACTGTTACTCGATTTGATGATTTTGGCTTGATTTCGATAGTTCATATGGAAAATTCAAATTTTAGCTAAGTTAATGTAGTTTTAGGCACACTCCAAAGATTTGTGTATGAATACGATAAAGCAACTAAGTTCAGGGGGGAATTAGCCGTTTGCCAGAACCTTTGATATCTGAAATACTTTGTTGTCTTTCTACCAAAGATGCTGTCAGAACAAGCCTTTTCTCCACAAGATGGAGAAATCTGTGGCGATGGGTTCCTGATTTGGACTTAAGAGTCAGATTCATTTTCCAAGTCCAATTTTGATGCCTTTGTGAGTTTCGTTGAAAGGTTTCTTGTTTCCCACAGGGACAGGGAATTATGGATACGCAAACTCCGGCTATGTTTTGGTTTCCGTCATCATCGTCCTATCTATGTTCTCACGTCATGGATTGATGTTTTGACTACGTGTAGGATTCAGCATCTTGATGTTTGTTTTTGTAGCGATCATGACATACAGGTGCCCCTGAATTTATATAGCTGTGAGACACTGGTACACTTACTACTCTGCGATGTCTCCTTAAGTAATGCTGAGTTTGTTTCCTTACCTTGTATGAAGATGATGCATCTAGTAGATAATACCTATCCTAACAAGACCACGTTGCAGAAACTTATCTCAGGCTCTCCAATTCTGAAAGATTTAACCATCACTAGATCTTGGAATGATGATGATAACACAACTGTTTTACAACTGCGCTCTCATACACTAAAGAGAGTCGATATTGATGAGCTCACTCAAGTTGTGATTGATGCACCTCTACTCCAGTCTTTGAAGGCTATGATCTCCTCAACAAAGAACTTTCTCGTTAATTTGGGATCCTCTGCCAAACTAGATATTGATTACTTAGGCTGTGGGACATGCAGTAGCAGCATGATTCATGACATCATCACCGACATGTCGAGGGTCAGGGAGCTAGTAATTGGCAATGCTATTTGGAAGGTATACATCTCAACTTTTGAGCCTCTCTCTCTCTCTCTCTATATATATATATATATATGAATATTCTTCCACGAAAGTTTCTCACCATAACGTTCGTTTTTACTTGTTAACTTCTGTTACCAGGAAATCTTTCAATACTCGAAATCAGAACCAGCATTGCTTCAGTTCCGTGACCTATCCCGTCTGAATGTTCAATTTTCTAAATCTGATATTGAATTATTGCCACTCTTTCTTGAGAGCTGCCCAAAACTAGAAACTTTAGTAATGGTGATAAACAATTGTAACCCTCTGATTTATGCCATATTGTTTGTGAAAATCTTTTGTGTATATTTCTTCTTTAGTCAACTTGTTTTCTTCTCTTTTTGCAGAAATTGGTTAAGGACGGATCCATGCGTGGTAAGAAGGAGAAAGAACCAAAGGTGATGTTTTCATCAGTGCCCTGGTGTTTGGTATCATCGCTTAAGTTTGTGGAATGGAAACGTTCGATCTCAGGGTATGAAGGAGAAACAGAGCTAGTAAGATACTTCTTGAAGAATTCAAAAGTCCTGGAGAAATTAAGGCTCGATATATATTATACCGAAAAGGCTAAGTGTGCCTTCCTTCAAGAACTCCTTACAATGCCAAGATGCTCTAGTGTTTGTGAAATTCATTGCTCTCTAATTCCTAAAGATAACTATCGTTGAACATTTCGTTAAAGAAGGTTGATCTTTTGGTCGTTAAATTAGTTGATATTAGGTATTAGGCTCTAAGCCACAAGCAAATAAGATATTAGTCTTATTTATGTTAATTGGTGGTTGCTACGCATGTAACAATCATTACCAGCTTTATTTCATATTTGATGGATATCTGTTGTGTATATGTTATTTTTGCTTAGCTGTTGGGTTGTTAAAGAATTTGATAAGGTTGCAAGCTATGTGTTCTTTTTAGTACCTTTGCATTGCATCTAAGAATCATCTTTTTCAAACTTTCGTTTTTTCAATTTGCTTATCTATGGTTGCTAAAGGGAAATCGAAACTGGCTTTTTCCAGAGGGTACTTGAGTCGGAGATTTAAGGAAGATAGGATAAGCCAATTACCAGATCCTCTCATTTGTCAGGCTCTTTCTCATCTTTCCATAGAGGACAGTGTTAACACAAGCGTTTTGTCAACCAGATGTATACGGCTCTGGCTTTGGGTTCCTTGTTTGGAACTAACTCCTGGAGAATTCACATCAGTATAGTCTTGATAATGACAAAGCCATAGTCCTCATCTTTGAATTTATATTTGGCCAATTGACATGACAAACCAAAACTGACTGTTGGATCATCAAATGGGTAACCATCAGCAGTTGAATCCTTGGGGCGTCTCAAATATTTGATCGTCTCAAGACAAAGCTTCTCTAGATTCCCGACAGGGTCAAGGTTTCGAGACGTTCAAGGTGAGGACAACCATCATGAATGGCTTTTATTTCCAAACGAATATTATGAGTTTATTTCCCAAGTCTTGGAAACTCAAATTCTAATATGTGAATGAGGGCATAAAAATGAATGTGTACTATATAACTCCTACATGGAAGAAGGTCAAGACGCGCACTAATATTGCAGCCTTCATTAATGCCAATCAGGATTACAATAATGTACCACTTGAAGATTTCAGTTTCCGTGCTATATTTGTTAGGACCCCTAACCCATTAAGAAAAGCTACCGAGTATGTAAGCTTTTTACGATGTTGAAGTTGTTCTCAGTGTGATCAGGGATGTCTAAGTACTAGCTGGTTCAGTCTTTTGAATGGGGTTAGCTTGGACTTTGATACGTTTAAGTTGTGAGTTTAGAATAAAGCCAAAGAAAGAGACAAATGTTCTTTATTAGTAGCGACAAAGAGTAACAAGTTGAGAGAATGCTCGGAGTCTCTCCCCTCCCCTTACAAAAGTATTCTGATTCTTTTATGCCTACTCTCTTACCCCCCTGTCGCTTAAGTACTACTACCCAACCCTACTGATCCTTTGTCTCTACACCAAAGAGCAGTTGAGGCCACAATGCCGTAGGACAGTGACATTATTATTATTATTAAACTAGAGTAATCTCTCCAAAAGGCCTACTACTTCCTCTTGGACCTACTGGATCCTGTTATTGGGCTATTAGCCACTTGTTGGGCTTCTCTTCTTCCTCTCGTACTGATATAGAATAGGAGGATGTTGCTCCTCATATTTATCATTACCCCTTCCTTTGAAATTCACCTTGTCTTCAAGGTTGAAGAGTGGAAATTGCCCCTTGATTGTGTTGACCCATTCCCAAGAACACTCGTAGTCAGGGAGTCCTTTCCACTTGATCAAAACTTCAGCTTGGCCCGAACGAGGGTTCGTCCGTGTTCCCAACACAGCTTCTGGTTCTGCTTCAAGGACCGCATCTGATATTGTATTATTGTCACTCTTTCTTGAGAGCTGCCCAAAACTAGAATCTTTAGTAATGGTAATGAACAACTGTAACCCTTTGATATTTGCATATTGTTTGTGAAAATATTTTGTCTATATTTCTCTAGTCAATTTGTTTTCTTCTGTTTTTGCAGGAATTGGTTACGGACCGATCCATGCGTGGTAAGAAGGTGAAAGAACCAAAGGTGATGTTTTCAACAGTGCCCCAGTGTTTGGTATCATCGCTCAAGTTTGTGGAATGGAAACGTTCAATCGCAGGGTATGAAGGAGAAGCAGAGCTAGTAAGATACTTCTTGAAGAATTCAAAAATCCTGGAGAAATTAAGGCTCGATATATACTATACCGAAAAGGCCAAGTATGCCTTCCTGAAAGAACTCCTTACAATGCCAAGATGCTCTAGTGTTTGTAAAGTTCATTGCTCTGTGATTCCTAGAGATAAATTTCGTTGAACATTTCGTTTGAAAGGTTGATCTTTTGGTCGTTAAATTAGTTGATTTAGATATTAGGGTCTGACCCACAAGCAAATATTGCAGTTTTAGTCTTTCTTATGTTACTTGGTGGTTGCTACTCATCTTACAATCATTACCAGCTTTATCTCATGTTTGATGGATATCTCCACAAATTGTTCAAGCACTAATTAGGCCTTTGTGTATATGTTTTTTTGCTAGCTGTTGGCTTGTTAAAGAATTTGATTAGGTTGCAAGCTATGTGTCCCTTTTTGTACCTTTGCATTGCATCTAAAATCGTCTCTTTTCAAACTTTCGTTTTCAATTTTGCTTTTCTTTGGTTAAGTTTTCTACATAAGAAAAGACAATGGTTGCTAAAGGGAAATCGTAACAGGCTTGTTCCAGAGGGTACTTGAGTCGGAGATTTAAGTAAGATAGGATCAGCCAAATTCTTTGATTTGATTCTTTGATTTGCCAAATTCTTTCTCATCTTCCATCTTCCACATAGGACATTGTTAAGACAAGCGTTTTTTCAACCAGATGGACAAGTCTCTGGCTTTGGATTCTTGTTTGGAACTGACTCCGGAAGTATTCACATCAGTAAATATAAATAAAAACTACCTAACTTATGAACATATATAAGTGTTAGTTAAAAAAACACAACCACCAAAGTAAAAACTTACTCTAAGTTCAAAATATTTATATAATAAAAAGTTATGATAAAGAGACACAGCCGTAAATAACATATTTAAAATTAATTGAATATTTTATGTTACTTTAATCATTTCAAAAACCTATATTAATGCAGCAAAATCCATACTGACATAAGAACATCACCATCAGTATCCTCTCAAAATGGGTTTTCAAATAATATTTTAATATATATATTTTATATAATTTAAATTTTATTTGTTTTCAAAATATCAACCAAGAAAATTATGTACAAGTTAAAAAAGGTTTGAAGTGTTTTTAAAGATCTGGACAAAGACCTTGTGTCTCATTCTCCTCACATTTTTTAACCTTTTAGTTTTTTATTAGCTTGACATCGATTGGCGGTTATCTTGTTTGTTCTGTTCTGCAGATAACAGTCTACACGATTTGGCAGGAACGTAATGGTCGGAAACATGGAGAGATACCGAAGACTGCCCCACACCTCATTCACCATATCGACAAACAGATGAGAAATCAACTCTTGGCAATGGTTTACTCACCTGGCTAGGCACTAGATATTGATTCTATAGTCCGTTGAACTCTGTTTAAAGACTTAAAAAAAAATGGATGTACAAGTTGTACCAATGTATTTTTGTTTTGAATATAAATAATTTAACATTACATTCAAAAACAAAAGAAAAAAGACATGGATTGGCGTATGACTTATATGTTGTCAATACAACTTGTCATCATTACATTCTTGACACTGATCCAATCCCCTACTTAAAAATGGATGTGTACTACATAACTCCTACTAGGAAGAAGTTCAAGACGTACAGCCTTTATGAGCAATCATGATTATAATAATGCACTGTTTGGAGATTTCAATTTTACAGTCTCAAAGGTGATTGAACGCATGTCCCTAATGGTATACATGTCAGGACCCCCGAGCCATCCAAGGAAAAATTATGAGACTAAACTACTTATGTTGTTAAAGTTATTCTCGAAGTGATCAAGGATCTCTAGATTATAACTGCTCTAGTCTTTTAGAGGAGGTTAGGTACGTTGGACATATGACTTTAGAATGTTTTTTAAACCCATTGCTTTGACTCTGATTGAGTTGGGTTATATAATGAAGGATGACATTTTCTTTTCTTTTCTTTTCATTTTGTTCACAACTACATGAGTCGCTTGTTTAATTTTATAAACTAGAAGATAAAAACAAAAAAAATGGAACCTCAATATGTAAACTCGACAAAGTGTTTCTATAGTCTGGCTTTGCATTCTCAAGCGGTCACGCAAAGCTCACTCTCTGCTCTCCCCGCGTATGAAAGTCAACATAAATATTGAAACTAGTTTATATGCTTACACGCGCTGATATATACAGATGCGTAAAGTGCAAAATAAACTTTACATGGAAGAATGGTACGCACATAGTTCACTAAAGTAATATCTCTATATACTTATTTAAACAATATTGTTAGAAATTTAATCATATCATGTGGCAGATTGTAAAAAATGTCATTATATTTTAATTAATTTAATAAGTATTGGTTTACAAAATAATAAAATAATAATTTAAAAATTATTTAACAGATTCCATTTATTGTTTTATAAACTTTAGGAAAGGGTAACAAACTATTTAGAATAATTATAAAACTTAATTTTATTTATAAAACTAAAATTAAATATATGCATCCCTATATCATTTAATAATTACTTATTTTAAAACTAAGATACAACATTGCTTATATTTTAAAAATATAAAATATTAGATCAAATTTATTAAACATTTTTTTTGCACTGCACATAAACGCAGTGACATTTTATTAAAGTTTAATAAATCAAAAATATTATATTTTATTCAATATAGTATATATATACAACTTAAAAATAATAAAAAAATTAAATGGAGATTTTAAAACACGACCACGCTTCAATACAGGTTTGTTTTATTTGTGGAAAAAAAAACGGGTTTTGTTTTATTTTTTTGGAATTTACAAAATTTATATGATTCACGGATTTGAACATTGTATCATACACCGAAGACGAGTTGAAATCAGAGTATGAAACTAAGTAAATGAAATGTAAAAATAAAATGTATAGAGTAAATTAAATAAAACTTCTATTATTATTTTATAACTAACAAATTACATTAAAGTTTACGCAAACATTTTCCCGTCATGTAAAGCACCGATAACTATCTATTTATGAGTTTATTTCCCAATTCTTGGAAACTAAAATTCAAATATGTGAATGAGGTCATAAAAATGGATGCCTACTACGTAACTCCTACATGGAAGAACCTCAGGACGCGCAATAAGATTGTAGCCTTCATTGATGCCAATCGGGATTAATTACAATAATGCACCACATGGAGATTTCAGTTTTACAGTCCCAAAGGTGGTGGAAGACATTGTCTCTAGTGGTATTTTTTTCAGGACCCCTAACCATCCAAGGAAAGCTTCTGAGTATGCAAGCTTCTTATGATGTTGAAGTTGTTCTCAGTATGATCAGGGATGTCTAAGTACTAGCTGGTTCAGTCTTTTGAATAGGGTTAGCTTGGACTTCTCACTTTATAATGCTTTTAAAACTCATCGCTTTGACTATGATTGAGTTGTTATTATATAATGAAGAATGACATTTTTCTTCTATTATCATTATGTTCACAATCCAATCACAGTCAACCCAATGGGTATAAAAAATATTCTCAAATCATAATTCCAATCTAGCCCCTTTCAAAAGAGTAAACCAGCTAGAACATAGAAATTCATGATTATTCCGATTTCCGAGAACAACATCAGAAGCTTAAACACAATAGATTTCTTTGGATGCGCGTGGGGGTCTCGACAAGTATATCACTAGGGATAATGTCTTCTATATTTTTTGGGACAGTAAAACTGAATTCTCCAAGCTGCTCATTATTGTAATTCTGATAGGCTGCAATCTCAGTGTGTGCGTGTCTATAATTTATTCCCAATACGAGTTATGTAGTTTACATCTATTTTTATGCCCTCATTCACATATTTGAATATGAATTTCCAAGACTGCAAAACTGACTATTGCGTCATCATTATTATTATAATTAATGGAAGGGAGGCTTTTTAACATCAATGTATTCAGATTTGAACAAGACATGCATGCAAGTTTTAGAGACTCTTAATAATTAAATTTCTGAAACCTTAGGTCTTCAAGCAGTAGAAGTTGTACAACTGCTTGAGAAAATCCCTGAATGTTAAATATCAGAGTACATTACAACTGTAAGGTCATTGTGCATTGGTAGGTTCTCACCGAATTTCTCAGAATACAAATAAATAAAAAAGAAAAAATAATAATATTTCAATAAAAATTAAGGAAAATCGATTCTCAAGATTTCTCATGAGAAGAATGGATCTCGAGTTTCTCAATGTTTCTCATATGATTAGAATTCTTTTAAATTCAAATCATGGTGATCGAGTTTGATTACTATTATAATAAATCGTACTTACCAGGAATCAAACAACTACGTTATGTTTTAGTTTTGGATTTTTCATTATTATCATTTTTTTTATGGTTTTTCTTTTAAAAACTTTTCTTCTATCATCATTTGACTTAGAATTTAATTTTTCTTTAAATGTTTTTAGTTTTTACGTATATGTGCAATATTGTTATATTATTTTATATTTGTAAAAATATATTCACGACTAGCGCTTAAGTAATTTAGAACACTGGTAACAATTTGAAAACATATAATCTAACAATCTCACCCGACACACATATCTTATCAGTTAAACCAACGACAGTACTCGATTTGCTTGCGAGTGTTAAGGATAGAATTAAAAGAGAACCTGTCGGCGATGTAGGTTAGGAGAGAATCGCTCCAAGTCCCCAATAGTGATCTGACATGGCCTCAAGATCGACCACCTTTGGTTCGAGGTGATGTCGCCACATCGATGGGTCTTTAGAGACATGTCGCCACGGTCTGCACACCTTCAGAGCGTTGTCTAGTATCTAAGTCACGCTGAGACGTTGCGGAATCGAAGACGTGAAATCCGTCAGACCCGCCTAGTTTCGGCTATCCGCCTTTCATCAACGGTGGCATGGAAGTAGAAGACGGCGAAGTCATTTCTGAGGATCAAATGTCAAATCTGTGAAATAAGAAATTCAAGTGGGTTTAGACTTTAGACCTTAGATTGTTCGTAGATTTTAAGTGGTTTTTTGGATTTCGACTTTCCAAAGAAAAAAAAGATTTATTACCCAGTCAAGATTTCATATAATTTATTACCCATTCAAGATTTCATATAATTTATTACCCATTCAAGATTTCATATAATTTATTACCTATTCAAGATTTTGCATTTGTAGATTCCTCCCTATAAAGGTTAAGAAATCTGACTTTTAGACTTTTTACTATTTATTGGAAAAAAAAAAACATAACCCCAGTTTTATAAATTTGTTTAATCAACTTGCCACTTGTTTTTCTCCTTTATTTTTTATTTACTTACAAACTGATAAAAACTAACATATGTATATGAAAAACAACAATCGAATACCAAATAGCAAAAGTCAAAAAATATTCATGACCTTCCTTGAAACTTTTGGCTTAGAGTTGACATTCGTTATTCAGTTTGCTAGGATTCAAGTTATTCTGATTTTGGATTATTTCAGATTTCCGAAAATAGCTTTATTAATTAGGGACTGAATTTTGTTTTGGTACGATTTGTTTTGGACCAAAAGCTTATAAGAAATTAAACATAAGTAATTAATATTATAGATTTATTAGTATATTTAAATTTTCTTATATGTATATCTAACAAAATTATTGATCTTTAATGAATTTCAGTCAAATGGTTCATGTTTATACATATAAGTCGGATTTGTCTTAAACCATTTGATTTATGAATTTTTGATGCGGAGTTAATTTCGTTTTGTAGTTTTGATCAACCCCTATTTCGGCTTTGGTTTTGGGTTTGGTTTCCAATTTGGTCCTCGTAGTATCACATACCTACAGTATTTTTAATGTTGGGTCAATCAAGCTTACTCTAACAAGGAATTTACACGATAAAAATCTACTCTGAAGTTTAAAAGATCAAAGAAACAACACATGTCTATCGAAACTACGTACTGAAAAGAGGGCACGAACGAACGAGTTAATTCATTAATTACAAGCCTAGAGACACTTGTCATCATTGCATTTTTCACAATGACCTAATCCGCTTATCCTTATCTAGTCACAAGACGAGTCGTGCGTACGTTGTAGACGACGTACATACTCACCCCTGCGATATAAGGATCTCACAACTTTGATCTTCTCGGAATAACGCTTCTCCAAATCAGCAACAAGTATAACATTGAAGTACACGCTTCCCCCGCGTAACTCAAGATGTTCCAAGTTCGGACAGTTGTCAAATATGGCTTTTAAGCCGGTTTTGGAAAATCCGTTCCCAAAAAGCTGGAGGTGGCAAAGACCGGGCATTGTTTTAGCGATCGCTAGAGCAACGTCATCACCACTTTTTACGTAACTATTGCCGTATACCTTCAACGTTCTCAGATTAGGACAAGACTGACCTACACCTTTCAAAAGCTCTTCTTCGATAAGCCGGAATGAAAACTCAACTTCTTCAAGCAATGGGAGTTTTACGACTGCTTCCAAAATCCCTCTTGTCGTTATTCCAAGGAAGTCGACAACTCTAAGGCGTCTCAGATTACTTGATCTACAAATACTTACAATACAGAGTTATAACATGATTTGATCATGAGAGCAACAGATTAAAATGCAAAAATTTCATTCATAGAATCTTTCCAATTATATTTATCAAACTAGACTAGAAGTAAAAATTATTCATGAGTTACTCGCAGAACATATACCACCAAGTAAACCTTATTGAACACTGCGAAATAGAATGCACTTAAAATGCTGAACCGTTCAACAAATTTTTGACCTCTTAAACTTGCAAAGCAAGTAATAGTAATTAAATGTTTCAAGTGATGGGAAGAAACAGTTATAAATTATAATCTTGATAATCCTCACAATTTAGGGGCAAATCATATCACTTAAACTATTAATGAAAAACTAGAAGATATATTTAATCAAGTCAAGGTCAATTAATCAAAATATTTCAAGAAGAAATTTGCATAAAACCCTAGAAACCTGTTGGCGGTGTAAGTGAGGAGAGAATCGCTCCCTATGTCCACAAAGTTGATCTCCAGCAAGCCGCCAGAGCTGAGATCGATGGCTTGACGGTACATGGCCTGGAGATCGTAGAACCGGGTTCTTGGGAGCAGCAAGTCGATTTTACGCCACATCCAGGGGTCTCTAGAGACTCGTCGCCACGATCTACACACTTTCTGAGCGATGCCGAGTATCTCTTCCACACTAAGACGGAGCAGAATCGAAGACATTAACTCCGGTGGAAGCTCCGCCCAGTTTATGTATTTTCCGTTCTTCATCGGCATGCCCTGATGCACACAAAGCTATCCAAACAATGGTTTAGAGTATCCAATTTTTAGAAGCATATTATTTTAGACAAATAATTTTTGGCTTTTTATAAAAAAAAGTTATATATATTATAAAATACTATGATTTAACCCGCGGTATACGGCGAGCCAATTTTTTTTAAAAAAAAATTAAATTAACAGAAAGTTATATTGTATGTTGTAGTGTTTTTGACCATGTCTATAATGTTTTTAATTCTCATTTTGTGTTTTCGGGATATCGTTGGTATAAATCTATTGACTATCTAAAAGTACATAATAATTTGAAAGTATGTTCTTAATAAATAGATGGTATTCTTAATAAATAGATGGTCTCCTAAGTATATTAAAGTATAATATAATAGTGTGGATTGTAATCTAAGTTAGATTGTCATATATTTTATATTTAGAAAATAGTTTTAGACTACTTAAAATTTGAAATTGTTCCATTAAACTATATAGTTCATATGTTATGATATGAACATGTTGATACTGTTTAGGAAATCTATTACTTGGTTTATAAT
>NC_025702.1:12190780-12238313 GCF_000633955.1 Camelina sativa
AAAAAAAAAAAAAAAAAAAAAAAAAATCGGTGTCTTCTCTAGTTCTAGATCTATGTGATACTCTTCATGGGCGATTCACAAGAACTTACATAATGACGATCTACGATTTACAATCAGATGTAACGATGAAAACGAGAAGGTATTCTTTATTCAAATTTGCCATTTACATATATTTTGATATTCTACCTCAATGGGATTTTCGATTTTGATTGCCATATTTTTCATCTGCAATTTCGTGTTTATAAACTCGCGTCTGTGTCACAATCAATCCTGCAATTTTGTGTTTCTAAACACGTCTAGTTATAATTTCAATGATGACTGTTACTTCTTTAAGGAGTAAGTCTCAGTTTTACTTAATCGATTAATCTTCTCGTCTGTAACAGTATTTCTCGCTATGAGTCTGTTCAAGTCCGTCAAATATAATTTAGAGAGTCAATCAAGGTTGAAGATTGTGGTGAGAAGATTAGATATTTATCCTAATCTTAGAGTCAGATATTCCATTATTTTGTTTTGTTTTCATCTTGCATTTTGCTAACCGAATATACATTTAACCCATAGTTATTTTACTTGGTGAACCTGATAAACAAAAATTGCTAAATTTGGGGCAAATACAGTAAGCGAGAGTCATAATTTAGGCAATAAAAAAAGTTCTTAGAGACTCTTATCGTTTGATGTTCTCTTTCTTTTGTCATTTATAGAAATGATAACATCTGACTGTATGTTTATAACAGGTTTAAAACTACTAATAAATGGTGGAGTCCGGTTGAAAATTCCTAAAAAAGTTAAGAGTCTTTCAAACCCTATCTTATTGATAACAATTTTTACTTCTTTATATATTTCAGAAAACATAAAATGCTCTATTTGTTGTGCAGGTAAATCCGGAACTGAACTTGCTTTCCAGCAATAAGGAATTTGTAGCATTGTACGCATACACTGAATAAGGTAAGTACGGCAAGGCAAGGTAAGTTTTTATTATCTTCTCGATTATTGTAGTTAAAGTTAGTATGAATTTATAAAAAATGTATATTACGTAATTTCTTTTGAATTATTCTTTGCAAATAACAAAACAACCAAATTAACTAATAACCAAAAAACCAAATTTAAACAATAAAGATATATTTCTGTTTTTTTCGTTCACGATTAAGAGAAGATCACAAAAAAATGACAAAAGCAACTAACAATTCAATTTGAGTATTTCTGCTAAACTCCGTCCATGTAGAAGAACACCGTTTTGTTCACGAATAAGAGAAGAACACCTAAAATTTTGAAAGATTGTACCAATTGTAACATACTAAAATATTCAATTTCCTTCTTTCTGCTAAACTCCTTCCATGTTAGATATCTACAGTGGAAACATTAATCATGTTAACATACCTCCGCTTCCCAATCACCAATTTTGTGAAGGTATTAAATAAAAGAAAACATAGCATACCTCTTAAACTTAGGAGTCGATAGGTGGAGACAACATCTTTATTACTCCAAATTCTGAAATACCTCTTTCAAGACCACATTAGTGGTCTGACTTTCTATATTTTCTTCTCTGTTGACAATTAAAATCTTCAATCTTTTCTTTGAAGTAACCCTAGATAAAGCCACATATAGCTGACCATGCGAAAATACTGGTTTTGGCAAATACAGTCCCACCTTCTCTAGTGATTGGTCTTGACTTTTGTTTATAGTCATGGCAAATGCAACAGTTAGTGGAAACTGTCTGCGACGCATTTTGAAAGGCAGCTTCGTATCTGATGGAGTCAAATCAATCTTAGGAATCAATACAATTTTACCTGCTCTATCTCTTGTAATTACTCTTGCTTCGAGAACATGATTAGCTATCTGTGTTATTTGAAGTCTTGTTCCATTACAAAGCCCACCCTTTGTATCTATGTTACGAAGCAACATAACCGGAGCCCCAACTTTCAATCGTAAACTATGATGTGGCAAACCAGACATCTTGATACTGTTTAGGAAATCAATGGTAATCACAAGATTAGATAGAGAATCCGAATCGGTAGGGTCAATGCTATCAGCGCTTAAATATATTCTCTCTTCACCTGCGGTTAATTAGAACAGAAAATTGATGGTAAACCTTTTCCATTTGACAACATTATATATTATATTACTAAAGATATTTAACACCAATGATAAGAACACTTACTATTCAACTTCTCAAGCATATATTGATTGATTGTGTTGACATCATCGTAGGTTGGTGCTAAAATGGCTTTGGTTTGATAGACTTTGCATCATTGTTTGCTTCCAACAACGCTAGATTCCCATAAATCTCCATACTGATTGCATGTATTGGATTATGAGCTTCTTTAATCAGAAATTCCTCTGGAATATCAATGACAGCCTCACCATCGTTACGTTCAGAAATCCTACCATCTCCAACAGCTAATAGCCAATCTGAAAATTCTTTAATGTCCTTAGCTTGATCAACACTCAAATTGTTGGAAAACAAACACATGTTCTTAGTTAACTTCCGAACTTTACAATGGTCCCAAATATAAGAAGCATTTAGTGCTGACATTACTATCTCTGCCCGACCCGCACCATTGATCACAGGAAGCACTTGCCTGAAGTCACCTCCAAAGACAACAACCTTTCCTGCAAAAACTTTATTGTCTACGTTCCCCATAATATCAGTAAAGCTTCTATCTAAAGACTCAAAACTATACTTGTTCATCATTGGTGCTTCATCCCATAGCGCAGTCCGACCACTTTCCAATAACAACGAAGCAATGCCAATTGATGCCACATTAAGAAGAATCATTCCTCTAGACCTTAAAGCAGCTGAGAGTGTCTTCCACATAAAAGTTTTACCAGTTCCTCCGAAGCCATAAACAAAAAACACGCCTCCTAAATTCTTTAAAACAGCCTCAGTTATATCGTTGTATATACCTCTCTGTTCTGATGTCATCATCTCTATCCATTCATCATGATGTTCTTTCAAATAATCTTGGTTATACCTCATCTCATCAACAATCAAGCGGTTTGAATTATCTATACCTTCTCTGGTTGGCTGTGGGAAATTATCGATTTCCATAAGGGATCCTCCATTAAACAACATAACTTTTTCTATCTCTTATAGAGTATAGTTCTTGATATCAGATTCTGATAAATTAAGATATGAATAGAAAGAAATTATAATATACTGAGAGTTATTGACTTATTTTAAGAACATAAACTGTATAATGTTAAATTCAAGAGTAGATATGGGGAAGTTTAGTAATCAAACCTGGATTGTTATATTCCTCTTGCTTCTTTTTCTCAATACCTTCTGCTAACAGCTCCCACGTTTCGTTCCAAACATGTTTTGGTCTAGACAGAGAATCAGAAAATAGCATCATTGAAAAAAAGTTTCTCAAATAGTCACTGAAACACCATTGACTTGCTTCGACCAGACTGTCAATAAAAATTTGATCATCATTTAGAATACCACGTGCAAAGCAGGCTTCTTTGTAAGAAGGATAGAGTACACCATTGAATGTTTTTATGTCTTCATAACATGTTGGTCCCTTCACAATGTTAAGTAGAACTCTTAAATAGTATTCAGCTTCTAGTCTCCGTGGAACATAGTTGATTCGGCCCAAAGAAAATCCTCTTGCCCTCTTTTTCCACCGCTTATTATTTCCATCCCATGTAAAATAAGTAGGTATTTGCGCATAGGTAAGCTCTCTAGCATATTTTCCATCTTTGCCAACAGCATTTATTCGATTCAAAGTCAGATAAGCCAAAAACATATAATCTTGATTCGCTACTCGTTCCAACACCTCATCTATATCATCGTCTTCATCAAAATAAGCAGGTTGCTTTCCTTCATCATGAAAAGATAGCCTTTGTACTGATGTTGTTCTATATTGGATTGGGAACATAAAGATCCTCCAAATAGCCTCTGAAGCTGAGACGTACCTAAAATTTATTTCAAACAAATACCGTCGTTACAAACTTAGGATATAAAAAGATAATTGCATTAATGTGTAAAATATTAGAATACTGACCTGCAATCAAACCAATCTTTGATTTCATTTTTATTTTTCTCACTTTGAGTAGAATCTTCTCCTGCCATTGTATTATTCGTAGTATCTGTTTGAGTCGGAGTAACCGGGTCAACAACAAAAACAACACGATCTGGACCTTTGTTCATATATTTGAACAAAGATTTGATAGAACCCATTTGATTGCACCACTCCACGTTGATATGAGCTCTATAGCGAACTGATAACTTGGCATTGTAAGGGACAACATACCTACTATCACACTTGATACCATTCTTTTCAATAAATAGTTTAGATTGACGCCTCCGGTAAACAGGATATCCATCAGTACCAACCCTTGTGATGTCTTCATGTTTCTTAGGGTATAGCTTAGAACACTTCCCATCCACCATACATGGAGAGCTCGTATTAGCTGCACCACATGGACCATGAATCATACAATCTTTAATCACTTCATAAAGCTCAGGGTCTTTTCCACTATCTGGAATCTCAGCACAAATCATTTCGTCTATATCATCAGCTGTTGGCAGTTTACTTTTCTGGTCCATGAATAAGAGTATATGTGCATGTGGAAGACCTATTTTCTGAAATTCAATAGTGTACATAGCTGCAAATATACAATATTCTACTAAGTAACATACAAATCTATAATTTAAAAATACTGGAAGAAAGCGAATCATGATATGAAATTACCTGCAACTGTCTTGCCAAGGATATTCCTTTCTGTTAAATCTTGCATTAGAGAATCCAACTTGATTTTGAAAATCCTAGCAACGATGTCAGGTCTATCTTCGGACGTCAACCCCCGCTCTGATACATATCTAGTTATCTCTGGCCATTTAGGATTGCACGTAAACGTAATAAATAAGTCAGGGAAACCATAGTGTTTACATATGGCCATAGCATCGTAGTAGCTTTGAACCATGTACCGAGGTCCACTAGTGAAGGAAGTGGGAATATTAATTTGAGTCCCTTGTTGGCTCATAGTTGTGTTTCCTGATTGAGCAGCTTCTTTTATGTTGTTGTAGTTCTCGCATCACTTCTTTGACTGATTGAACTTTATAAAATTCAACCTATTTGTTGCAATGGTTGTGTAAGCATCACACAAAAATTGTTGGAATAGCCTCTTTGACTGTAGAAGCGTATGACACTCATTATCCCTCTCTTGAATCCGAAATGCGAACCACTGTCTCATACTAATACACTTCTTTTTCTTCTTGGTGTTGTTTGCTCCTTTAAAACATTTTTCGATGCCAGGTCTGAAACCATCTTCACCATAACAAAGAATTAGGGGATATTGTAGTGCCAAATATGAGATATGAACTTCACTTATCCTCTTTAGGTGACCAGTAGACTTTTCCTCTATAACTACATCACGTGAAGACATTTCTCTGTGAAAATCACCGGGTATTAGTGCAGCAACCTCTGATGCTGTAGGTATACCATAAGTTCTCCCATCAACTCCAACACGGTCAGCAACAATTCTCATATGAAAAGGTTGTTCTTGGTCTGTTTGAAACCTATCTTTTGTTGTCCTGAAGTTCTTCACATACGGATTAACGTCATTCAACATTTTTATTAATGCTTCGATGATTTCCTTCTTTAGTTTTGGTTTTCCATATTCAGTTTCTGAGTTTTTACACTTACTGTGGACAATAAAACCCAAATAGTTAAACTTTACACGTAGTTGATAGAAGAATAATTAAACCAACTTATAATTTATGAAATATGAGTTAACTTACTTTATAACACTTGCGCGGTTATCCACTTCATTTTCTGTGTCAACTATATATAGTTGTGAGTACTTAGCAAAATCACCCTCATCTGGCTTCAAACTACCTATTCGATGATAGTTTCCTCCTTGCAAACGAAACATATTTGGTCCATGACCTTTTGGAATAGATCGATCAATCTTTCCACCAAGAGAAGTCATAGCAAATATCATATTATAAAGTCTGATATGTTGTCGGAAATTCCTGCTAAGAGCATCATTACCATTAAGTAGCCTTCGAAGAACATCAGGTGATTCTTTTAAAAAGGGCAGTTTAACTGTCCCTTGACCACAACAAAGACTAAACACTGGATCTTTTTGTCTCCGTCTCTTGTTTAAACGTTCTTCATACCACATCAATGCATTACAATACTTACACTTGTAGGTTGGATCGCCATGATCAAGATAACCTAGGATTAAAATAGATGATGTTATTTTGTAATATAAAGCATACAGACAAAGATATAAAATTTGTTTGTATAATGTTAACCCGATTGGATTTCTTTTGACGTAGACTTGGTCTTTTTTTTAGTATAGCCACGTGATGATTTCTTTACTTCTGCGACTCCCATATTATCCTTTGTTTTCTCACACGACTGGTGTAGGCTTTCCAAACGCGTAGATAGGAAACTATTGTTTTGTTCTGCATTGGATCCTGATACATTTAAATCTACTCCCTCATGGCTTTCATTATCAGTTTATATGTCATCATCAGTATTATAGTAGTAAGTTTGATCTTCAACATCTTCTTCAGATAAACAGTCGTCGTCTTCTCCTCCCAATGGTTCCTCTTCATTACTACTTGTGTCATTGTTTTCTTCCATTATTTCATCATATGGACCTATTATAGAAATTTATTTTAATCAATATGAGAATGTGATGTAAAATGGCAGACAATTCGAAAGACTGGGATTTTAGCACGTACCCTTTAAATAATTGTGAGGAAGAAGCATTTGTGAATTCTTTTGCCAAATTTCTAGTTGGCAAGTCCTTGATATATGGAACATAATGTGATTGTTGATGTTTGCTTATAGACGGAGTAGTATATGTACTTTGATGATTAGCTGGAGAAAAAAACAACTTTCAACACTAAAAGCATATATGTTTTTTTCTGTTCATGGGTTGAAGTGCATAACATAGAACATAAAATGGTAACTCACTTTCTGATGCAGATTCTTGCAGTGGACACCTTCGTCCATAAGAGGTGGGCAAATTGGTGATGTTTCTAAGTACATCACTGGCGTCGTTATGAGATATTGACGTGACCGTTGACTATGGAGTTTCTCCTGAACAAAAACGTAGTACATTGTAAGTCATGTTTTTCAAATAAAAGTTTGTTAATTCGTAATACATATATAATTTAAATACATGAAAATATATAAACACATTACAAGATTTACCTGTAGGTGTTAGCCATGGCTTAAATGAATCTGAAGAGAGTTTACTTAAAGTCAAGTGAATGGATCCTGTTTCAAAATTTTCAGTGATGTAAGTGCGATGTTTTATTTCGGGTTTTAATAAGAACTGGTGTGTAGGATCAATTCAATATATCTATAATATAGTTTTAACTAACCATTATTGGCAACTGCATGATTATGTGATGGTGAAAGGTAATTTTCATCTTGGATCGTTTGATTATTGGTAAGATTTGTGAAGACTCTGTTGAAAGCTGACGTAAGAGGTACACTCACATTTCCCTCTGATTGTAGTATGGGTGAGATTTCTCATCCTTGTATGGTGGTTTCCTTGCGGGTTCTTTTGGTTGAATTTCCAGAATTGAGCAAATTTGCATCAGTGAAATCATGTTTTTTCTTCATGTTTATGTTCGTATAATTCTTTGAACCCTAAAATGGATTTGCTTCCTCTTACCTAGGTAATGTGTTTTATATATATTTAAAGTGATCTTATGGAAGGTATTATAGTAATTGATATTGTGATTTTGAAGAAGATAACACACCTATTTTAAATGGATATATTGGCACAAGATCTTTATGGAATATTCATGTTTTCCTTCTAGAAACAGAAAATAATTTCAGAGTGTAACTCTTTCATTGATTTAGGAAATTATTAACTGTAATTGGCTTATTTTAGGAGATTAATGCTAATGTATTAATAATGTGATATTTAGAATGTGAGGTATAATTTTATTACATTAATCGTGTTTGTTTTTTTATTATTTAGCACAGATTCATTGCGCATATTGATGTCACATTATGCCAAGGAGTTTGGCTTTTTGGTAATTATATGTAATCTAGATATACATTTTCTAAAATATCACATCTTTTTATTTAATTGAAATTTTCGTATTATGCTAATTGGTAGGTTATGTTGGAGGAGATATAGCTAATCTGTTGAAGTTCTGACTGGCTAAGATGTTGGAGTTCTGACTCGCTAATTTCCAAACTCAAGTAAGTACATGACCGTTTTCAGTAGTTAGCATATCTTATATATAAAATTCTAATCACTTAGCCAGGAATGAGAATTATTATAAGTAATTACCGATAATATTATAAAATACCTGTTAGTATATTAAAACTACATAAAAATAACCCAATTACAGTTAGAATCATATACAGAATTTGCAATCTAGTTATTTACGTTTATACAATAATTACTGAAATTTGAATATTTTTATTCATTTTATTTTCATTAAGGTAAATGACTGCATAAGATTAATTTCAGTAAAAATACTTCAAAAAGGTGGAATTTTATTGAATATATATTAAAATACATGGCTTACAAACCATTCTTATTGATAAATAGAAGGAGAAAGTCACTCCAAACGAAAACTGACAACAACTATTAGAAAACACAACTTCGGATCACTCCTACTTCTCAACCTTGATGTTAACTCCTTTCATTTTCTTCAAATCCACCTCCGTCTCATTGATCTTCTCACCAACACACTTCTTTCCCACATCATTCTCCACGTCCTCAGTAGTACCCTCTTTCACGTTGTTTTCTTGAAAGGTAAGGGTAGCAGTATCACGATTAAATATGTCTTCAGGATTCTCCATGGGTTTGACACAGACCTTTTTGGAAGAAGATCCTTGTTCACTTCCATCAACATTACATGCATAAACACGCTTTGATGAGGGTGTACTTGAATCAGTACTTCCACTATAAGTTAATGCAAGTGGAACCTGTAAAGACCAAAGATTCAGTAACGTAAACTCTATATTAACCTGCAGTTAGTACAACTATATGTTTACCTGATCACCAGATCCAATCGAAGCTGAGTTGACAATGTCAGCTGAATCTTCAGTGACTTGTTCGGCCAGTAGTCCATCTTTAGAGAGTAATTTGGTTACCCTGTAAGAATCCTTTCCATCCCAAATGTTTTCTCGCTCCACACATACCAGGAATGCAAATGTCTTGCCAACCAAGTTCTTGATTGGTTCTGGAATAGATTCAGGATCTGCAATATGTTGGTTGTATAAAATATAGTTAGTAAAAAAAGACATAAGATACATGAAAGAAGGTTTTATAGTAGCGATAATACCTCATCAAATGAGCCACCAAGAATACTCGGTGCAGACTCTCCAATGATTTCAGAAGCGATGCTATCAAACAAAAGGAATTTTGTTTCTCCAGTATTGTCCATGACTTTCACATAAATCATGTACCTGCAAAATATATTTAGTTCTTTCTGTCCTGAAAGTAAATTCATTTTAGAAATGTAAAATAACTAACCTAGCAATGACATTTGTGACAACGGTCTTGCATTTGTCACACCAAAATTTGGGTTTCTTGGTAACTCCATTGACAGCATTGACAGCTGCATGGATGTGGTTAACTTTCTTGTTGCAGTTACGGCAACTAAAGTAATATCATGCCCAGTCAGTGTCAATTGCATAGATAGTGCACATTATTCTTATTTTGCCAACCTTGAAACAGTAAAATATTTATTAAATAAAAACTATGGGTTAAATTTTGTTGGGAATGATAAACACATTTTGTAAAGTAGATACAAACCTCAACAGAATCCAACAACAACGCAATGGTTTTCCTTGGATATTGATTAAGGTCCTCCTCGTTTACAGCCATAATCTGGAACCTTGGGATTGCCTCACGAAATGCTAGTGACAGACCATCAGCAGGCAGCCTGTGTGTAAACACAATTCATATGCAATTTTTTTCAGCATTATATATAAGTCATATGTGGGAATATCTAATATTTGTAATGGCTTACGCTTTGATGAAAGCATCGACTTCAGGCCAGGCTGGATTGAGGTGAAGTTGTGAAGCGTCAAAAGAGTTAGCAACAGTCTTTATCCCTGTATGTGTGATTGTTTCTTGAATGAGTGATATTAATATAAACAATAGTATAAGTGATATATAGATAAATCCAAAGTGAAGATAGATTATTACCTTTGTAGGTTTTGATTTTGGCAAACCTGAGGACGCAAACAACAATGTCACCGTTAGCATCATTGATGGCTCTATAAACTTGCTCAGCGAATCCACCCCACAAGGTACATGCCATTCTCTCATCACTATTACATATCACTTGTTAAACAATTTACAATAATGATAGAAACAAAAATAACAAAATTACTGAAAATATTGATAAAATCTAACTTCTCATCTCGCAACTCAAATTCGAGTTTCTGATTTGGTTTGTTGTTAACTTCAAGGGGCTCTATCTCACCAATGTTTACAACTTGTCCAACCACATCTAAACGTGGATTTAAGAAAAGTAATTAGAATTTTTTTTGCAACTGTGTTGCTTGAAACACAATGTAATAAAAAGTGATAAATCATGTATATAGTACTAACCAATCAACATGTTGGGATTCAGTTCACCACTGAGAATCTTCTGAAACTTGGCCAAGCTTAAGAAGTTGGAATCCGGTTTTGGATCACTTCTCGTAACCATAGTCCCGTTTACAAAATTCATCTTGTAAAGATGATTTATGGGACGAAATTGTCCATTCGCATGTGTTAAAGAAAAAGTCTATGAATTTCCACTCACCAACAGCTAGGTGGTTCACGTAACGTGTAACCAAGTCTTTTTTGACTGAGGCATGGATTTTCATTCCCTGAAATGATTAAAATAGAGAATCATAAGATGCATGCCATACATAAAATGTATACTACATAAATTACTTACAGTTTCATCAGCCATAATTAATTCTAGGGGTTCTCCAGTACGCCACTTATGCAGGACCTTAACTTGAACTCTCCATGCTGTCTTGTACGGACGGATATCTCGCATTAATGCAAATGATGCAGCCATTTCTCTCGATTAGTGGTTGGATATGCAGGATGTAGGTTTTAACTGTGAGTGTTGGTATGTTATTGTTCGTGAATATAGTATTTATAGATTCCAATATGCTTGATGACCAAGGCTATTGTAATCGTTGTATTAATTCAAAGCGAGATTACAATAATCTCTGTGTTATTAAGACAGTGATTTTGCCCTTCAACATTAGTTTCCAAATAATCTATATAGAGAATTAAAAGTTTGGCTTGGTTGTAAAGTTTTGTATTTGTTTGGGAATTTGAATTAAGTGGGATAACATTTATGCATTTGATTACACGTTTTAGGAATATAGGATGTTAAATGATTGTACTATTGAGATTTGTAGAGATTATAGGAATCAAATGTGAGAGATTATGGCATTAAAATATAAATGTATTGGTCGATTTCTCAAATTATAGTAATTTAGTGCATTGAATGTTTAGGGACCAAGGTCGATTTCTCAAATTTTAGTAATTTAATGCATTGAATGTTTAGGGACCAAGACAGTAAAATATAATTTATATGTGATGGTCGATTCTCCATTTTAAGTAAGTAAGTGCATTGAATGTTTAGAGACCAATATTGTAAATAAGTAACAATAAAAGGGTAGAAACAAAAATGTACTTCAAAAATGTATATATAAATTTTATTATGATTAAATTTTATTGGACAAATTGTTTTACATATGTTTGTGGCTTTAAGTTAATCAAATATTTCTTATGTTAAAAATATATATATTGCGTGTTGTTGATAGACTTATTAGTGAAGTTTTGATTTCGAACAAAATATAAAACGATTACAAAAAAAATTCAAAAGAATATAGTTTTACGATTACTTTTTTTCTTCTACAAACTGTATATATGTATTTGGGTATCCCTCTATAATAAAACGGAAGTACACAACATTTTTATAGGTTACAGATTAAGTTTTATATTATTTGTATAGTCTGGATTTATTGTTTCCAAAAATCTTAAAGAGAATATTTAAAAAAATCATTTGATATCATCTAACTTACCATATTAATTTTTTTTATTAAATTATTCATCAAATAAAATCCTTTGATATCTAACTTAACATAATAATTTGTTAATTATCATTATACTTCACCTCTTATTTTTATATATGAGTCTAATTTTGTGAAACAAATAAATTATCATACCAATTATTATAATTAAAAAATAGTTTTTTTCCGGATATACCATAAGTTGAATTTTAAAAAACAAATATAAATGATTCAATCGATAAAATACTCAAATTTTATTAATATTATTCTTTAAAAATAATATCTATTAAATTAAAAATTTTACTAAGTAACGGATTAAAATTTGAATATTTAAATTCAATTTCATATTTTTTTGTTGAATTTTATAATTTTATATAATATAATAAAAATTAAATAATTTATTTTGAAATATTTTTAAAATATTGAAACTTGATATTAAAGTTAGAAACTATAAACACTCTAAATTGGTTTGTTATAACAATGTCAATAATATGAAAGAATTTCAAAAAACTAAGTATATAAAAACAAAAAGTATAACAATATATTAAATTATTCATAATATAAAAACTCGCTTTTAAAAAACCAAATTCACAAAATTATGTCTTATAATGACATTCAAATCATGAGGTAGAATATACATTGTTGAAATAACTTCACATTACATAAACTAATATAACATATTAAAATAGAAAATATACAAATTTTGTATAAAATAAAATTTAACCAGTGTTATAGCACGGGTAATTATCTAGAATCATTAACAATACAAAACTTACAAAATAAGTGTCTTTTTGAAGTCATTATATTTAGCATTTGATTTTATTGTATAATATTTTATCTAAAAAAAAATAAAAACAATTACATCAAATATATTTATAAAAAAAATTACAATATAAATAAAATGAATTTCAACCCATGCTCTAGCACGGATCTTACTTTAGTATGTTTTGTATTTTGCATGTAAACATTTAATTACTTCAGACCGGCCCGAAAAAAACAGCATGTAATGTTAGTTTCCAGTGGCGGAGCCAAAATTATTTTTTAGAGGGGTCCAAATAATTTTTTTTTCTTAAAGGAATAAAAATGTAAAATTTTAGAGGGTCAAAATGATTTTTTTTTAGAAAAATAAGGGTAAAAATCCAATTTTTAGAGACTCAAAATAGAAATTTAGTCTAAAATGTGGTAAAAATGTAAAATTTGTAGGAATCAAATCAAAATGTAAAATTTGTAGGGGTCAAATTACAAAATTTATAGGGGTCATACTAGAATTTATAACTAATAATAATAAACAAAAAAAAATGGGGTCAGCTGACCCCAATACAGCCTTACTAGATCTGCCCCTGTTAGTTTCTCAGAGTTTCAGACCTCTACGAAAAATACTATATTGATAAATAAAAACATTCCAATTTTATCAAATTAAACCTTTCCTATTCCAATTTCAACCCAAATTCCAATAGATCATTAACATTCTTAAAACATTAAAAAAAAAAAAAGCATTAATCACGAAAGCTTCAACTTCTACATCAATCTTCTCCTTTGTTGCTTTCGCTTCTTCCTTTTAGTTCCGTCGTTCTCGATCTATAGCAAATATGAGTTCTCCCCAAAGAGGTACGTACCCTAAAAGCCGTTTTATTTATACTTGTTTCTCTGTTCGACCTAACATAAACTTGTGCGTTTAAATCATAAACTTGAAGAATCAAGGAATGTGATTTTGTTTATGGGCTTTATTACAGGCCTGAACTAATTGAAAGCCCAAAAACAAGAGACGGTTATGTCCGAAAATTATAAGGTTAAAACTTAAAAGATAAAATACACATCGTACCTTAAGAAAAAAACACGAATCGTACCTTGTTCAATAATCAATCCTAAACCCCTAGATCTACAAAAATCCTTGTTATCAGTCGTTCTTGTGAAAATCAACTATGGACGAATCCGCCATCAAAGTAAGTAATCTTCTTCTCTTTATGGATCTCCCTATTTGCTTAAGCTCCTCTGATTCTCTCTCTCTCTCTCTATTAGATGATTTAGGTCTTCAACTCTTCATATTTAGGTAGTCGAGAGAATATCTGATTAGATTTTTTTTTATGTACACTAGGGTCAGGAATCGCTGGGTGAAGAACGGTAAGTTTCATTCTTTTGATTTTTTGTTTTTTTTGGGAACCATGAGAGATGTTGTCATGTTAGCTAATAATAATATTATCTCCTGCAATCAAATTCTATTGTAGCCTTAGCACGATTTCCGTAGAGGGATATGAAACTAGGTTTCATCATCAGTTTCCTCTCAGTCTCGCGTTGACAAAGCATTTCGCTAAATGCGGAAAGATCGCGCGTATCTTTGTTCCCAGAGACAGAAAGGGTATCCTCAGGAGTCCTGTCTTCATTTATTATTGGGGAGAAGGTGCGAGAGACAAGGCATTGAAACTTAGTGGACGTGACCTGGGAGGATGGACTGCAGTCGTTAAGCCTGTACCCCAGCCGAAAGAACCTGCCGAGTTAAGGAACTACCCCTTGGATCGAGAAGTACGCGAGTAAGTTTGATTAATATTATTATTTTTAATCTCCTGCAATGCTTTTAGTATCTGTTCTTGTGATCATGCGTGCTATTTATAATATTCTCTCCTTGTTAATTAGGCTGATGGTTAAGGTAGAAGATGGTTTACCTTCTTCGGTGCGTGATATTGATTACATGATCGGGTTGTATGAACATTTCTCTTCATGTGGAGAGGTCACCGATGTTAGTGTTATTCCCACAGTTGATTTGGTCGACGGAAAATTTGTTCCCACAAGGTTGTTTTTGCCTTCTTACTTCTAATCCCCCAAATTTGTGAATATTTTTCCCAGCTCTCCCTCCCTCCCTCCCTGTCTCAAGTTATTAAATCCTAACTAAAAAATCGAATTTTCCAGACTTGCTGAGATTTCTATTATGGGAAAAGGATGTGTACAGAAGGCGCTGGAACTAAGTGGACGTAACGCACAAGGATGGAATTTAGTAGTTCGTCATGTTGCCCCGCCAAGTGTCCCTAAAAGACAGCGTACCGGCTGTGAACATCCATGTACGTAAAATTTTGCTCTTTCTTCTTCTTGCCTTCTTGTTTTTTTTTTTTTTATAATTTTGTTTCCAGCAACTCTTGCATAATTATAACCTCTCTCCTTAATTTCGTTGTTTATACTTTACATTAGCTATTGTACTTGCGAAGATGGAGAAGGCTGAGATGGAGAAGGCTAAGAAGATGGGGAAGGGGAAGAAAAAGAAGAATGCTGCGGAGTAGAAAGCTCTCTCCTTAATTAGGACAAGACAAAAGCTCTTTGGTATTTTTAAGTTTGTGTGATACAAACTAAAAAAAACAAAGACCGGGCATTTTTTTAGCGATCGCTAGAGCAACGTCATCACCACTATCTACGTAACTATTGTCGTATACCTTCAACGTTCTCAGATTGGGACAAGACTGACCTACACCTTTCAAAAGCTTTTCTTCGATAAGCCGGAATGAAAACTCAACTTCTTCAAGCAATGGGAGTTTTACGACTGCTTCCAAATTCCCTATTGTCGTTATTCCAAGGAAGTCGACAACTCTAACTCTCTAAGGCTTCTCAGATTACTTGATCTACAAATACTTACAATACAGAGTTATAACATGATTTGATCATTAGAACAACAAAATTAAAATGCAAAAAAAAATCATTCATAGAATCTTTCCAATTATATTTATCAAACTAGACAGAACTAAGATTTATTCATGAGTTACTCGCAGAACATATAGCATCAAATAAACCTTACTAGTTAACAACCCACACTAATGTGCGAATAAATCAATTTAAATAAAATTATTATGAGTAAAATTATAATTACTGAATTAATATTCGTTTGTGTCAAACATAATATGTAATTTAAAGTATTTTCAATTCAAATTTTCGTTAATTTCGTGTTAAAATACGTATCACCCGTGAAAAATATACGATTTGAACACTGCGAAATCGAATGCATTAAAAATGCTGAACGGTTCAACAAAGTTTGACCTTTTAACTTGCAAAGCAAGTAATAGTAATTGAATGTTTCCAGTGAGTGATGGGAAGAAACAATTATAATCTTGATAATTTTTGCTCTAATCTTCACAATCTAGAGACTATTCGCCACGATCTACACACTTTCCGAGCTATGCCGAGTATCTCTTCCACACTAAGATGGAGGCACAGAGCAGAATCGAAGACATTAACTACGGTGGAAGCTACGTATGGTATGAGTCATTGCTTTCGACCCATTTAATTATCCGGAAGGGAGCCTACCCATGGGTTACCCTTTCTCCAGGGGATTAGTCTGGAATCTGGACATATGTGGGCTTGGGATTATCTTGAGTTAACAAAAAAAAAAAGAAAAAAAACTACCGTGGAAGCTCCGCCCAGTTTCTGTATTTTCCGTTCTTCATCGCCATGCCCTGACGCACACACAGCTATCCAAACAATGGTTTAGGTATCCAATTTTTAGAAGCATATTATTTTAGACAAATAATTTTTGGCTTTTTATGTAAAAAAATATATATATATTTATAAGATATTTTATTATGATTAAATTATATTGGATCTTTTGTTTTACATATGTTTGTGGCTTTAAGTTAATTAAATATTTCTTATGTTTATAAAATATATATATTGCGTGTTGTTGATAAATTTATTAGTGAAGTTTTGATTTTAAACAAAATATTAAACGATTACAAAAAATTCAAAAAAAATATGATTTTATTTATACTGTTTTTTTCCACAAACTGTATATGTATTTGGTATCTGTTTTGTGTTTTGCTTGTTAACATTTAATTACTTCGGACCAGCCCGAAAAAAAACTACAAGTAAAGTTTCATAGTTTGAGGCCTCTACGAAAAATACTATATTGATAAATGGGTAAAATGTCATTTAAACCATGAACTTTCAAATTTTGGTCATTTAAACCATGAACTTTGTAGAAGGCCATTTAAAACATCAACTTTTGTTGATTAGCTTTTTAAAATATGAAATTTCGTTGACCAAGCCAAAAAAGACATAACGTTAAATCTGATAATTGACCTACTAACAGACGTTATTATGCCGTTAAACACTCCGTTACTAACAAAACGACGTCGTTTTAATGGAAGTCTTAGTTTTAAACCATGAAACTTGTAAATATATGTCATTTTAAACCATGAACTTTCCCTGGGCGTTCGGTGAAAACTAAACAACCTGAAAATTTTGGTTATCGAAGAAAAACGAAAAGAGAAAGCCTAACCGTTCGGCGCAATTGATTTGGATAATCGGATTTCGGTTCGGTTCGGACTGACTGGTTTATTAGAAATCGCAGAAGTATATAAGCCTAACCGGCTAAACCATTTAGTTTAGTTTCTCTCTTTTTTCTTTGACTCTTCCTCATGTTGCGATTCTGAAAAAGAGAAAGAAGAACATCAATTAATCCTTCTTTTTCGATCTTTGTCATGTATTTTGTATCTTTTTGTATTTTTCTTGAGTCTTTTTCATTTATTATGACACTACAATAGAGTTTGAAGGATTGATCATCTTGTTTTAGGACACTACATTAGAGTTTGAAGAATTGCTCTCCTTTTTAATGTATTATGTATTATGGTTTAAATGACATAAATTTGAAAGTTCATAGTTTAAATGACATACATTTACAATTTCATGGTTTAAATGGCATATATTTAAAAATTCATGGTTTAAATGATATTTTTTGAATTAAAACTTTCATTAAAACGACGTCGTTTTGTCAGTAATAGTGTGATTAACGGCATAGTAACGTCTGTTAGTAGGTCAATTATCGGATTTAACGTTATGTCTTTTTCGCTTGGTCAATGAAACTTCATGTTTAAAAAAACTAATTAACAAAAATTGATGTTTTAAATAGCCTACAACAAAGTTCATGATTTAAATGACCAAAATTTGAAAGTTCAATCGTTTAAATGACGTTTTTCCCATTGATAAATATTAACTTTCCAATTTTATGGAGAAAATAAATTAAACCTTTCCTATTCCAATTTCAACCCAAATTCCAATAGATTAACATTCTTAAAACCCTATGAACGCCTCCATTAAAAACAAGCATTAATTAGGAAAGCTTCAACTTCTACATCAATCTTCTCCTTTGTTGCTTCCGCTTCTTCCTTTTAGTCCCGTCGCTCTCGATCTATATCAAATATGAGCCCTCCCCAAAGAGGTACGTACCCTAAAAGCCGTTTTATTTATACTTGTTTCTCTGTTAGACCTAACATATAGGGTTGCGTTTATTCGATTTTCGTTTTACCACAATATCTCTAGCTGACTTGCTTGTTACGTATACTATTTTGATTCCTCACCGCTTCAATTCAAGTTTAGTGGGAGATTTAGTAATACTCTTTTCTGATTCGGTTTTGCGTATATATGATTATGCTCAGGACGTGGTGGTGGTGGTGGTGGTGGCCGTGGAAGAGGTTTAGCCAAAGGCGGTGGAGGAAGTGCCGTAAGAGGCCGTGGAAGTGAATCCGGCGGAGGAATTAAAGGAGGAAACAAAGTGTTAGTGGCGCCACACAGGCACGCAGGAGTGTTCATTGCCAAGAGTAAAGGAGATGCTCTTGTCACCAAGAACTTAGTTCCTGGTGAAATCATTTACGATGAGAAGAGAATCTTTGTTCAAAACGAAGATCGATCTACAGTTGAATACAGAATTTGGAACCCTCATAGATCTAAGTTAGCTGCTGCTATTAACATTGGTGTTGATAACATTTGGATCGTAAGTCCCATCACATCATCAAGGTAACAATCTCTTTTATCCCTCTGTTCTTGAAACTAAAGAAAAACACTTTTGTTTCTTGAAATTGTAGAATCCTGGTCTTAAAGTTCTTTACCTTGGTGCTTCTTCCGGATACACTGTATCTCATGTCTCTGACATTGTTGGCCATGTAAGTGAAACCCTGAACCTTAACACCTTTTTCTTCTTCTCCATATGTTACTTATGTTTGCTTTTCTGATTGATAGGAGGGATGTGTTTACGCTGTTGAGCATTCTCATATATGTGGTAGCGATTTGGTGAACATGACTGAGAAGAGAACTAATGTTATACCAATCATTGAAGATGCTAGACATCCTGCTAAATACAGAATGCTTGTTGGCATGGTTGATATCATATTATGTGATATTAATCAACCAGACCAAGCTACGATCATAGCTCTCAACGCATCATATTTCCTCAAACCTGGAGCTCATTTTATGATTACTATAAACGTATGTAACAAAACTTGCAACCGCTGGTTCAAATCAAATCATTCTCTTTTTTTTTCAGTGTGTATTGTTTTTTGTGTAACTTATAAGTTTTTTTTTTAATTGGTTTCAGGCGAATAGTATAGACTCAAAGTTATCAGCAGAAACAGTGTATCAGAAGGAAGTGGAGAAGCTGCAAATGGAAGAGTTGAGACCAACAGAGATATTGCCTCTTGACAATTGTGAGGGTGACCATGCTTGTGTTTTTGGTGGATATCGCTTGCCTAGGAAGCAAAATAGCTGATACTGCTGTTTACTTAATTTAGGAATCTAATATCTTTACTTAGTTTGTGACCGACTATAATGAGATTTCTACATTCACGAGGCTTGATTAAGTGTTTGGTTTTTTCTCTGTTTTTAGCTGATTTGTCTTTTTACACTAGTACGAGCCTTCAGAAGGGGAATTTTGTTAGTAACACAAGTACATTTTGAATTCCCATTATCCATTATCTCTTTATAGAATTCCCTTCAACCTTTTATGTCAAAAAAATCGGCAGTACAGATTAAGAGCTAGGAATAGATAGTATCTATCTTTTCTCGTAATGGACTCTACCTAATATTTTGATTTGTTTAGCATTCAAAACTTCGTTTACCATATTATAGGACCCGTTAGGTTGAATATGTAGAAGTAAATAATAAAATTTGTTACAAACTGGAACACTTAAAAAAAGAGAGACTAATTTGAAGTTTTTAGTCAACCACATGTCTGATTTAAAAAGAGACAAACTAAAAAAAAAAAGACCACTCGGCCACCCTCGTAAAGAGACAAACTAAATTTGTTACAAACTGTCAGAAGTGGGATTTGAACCCACGCCCTCGTAACAGGACCAGAACTTGAGTCTGGCGCCTTAGACCACTCGGCCACCCTGACTTTTTGATGGTTGTCTTCCACAAGATATATAAGTATCATTAAATAAGACTCGGTAAACGTATATTTGTGCATATGATATTTTCGAGACTTTTTGTAAGTCAAGTCATATTGATCAATATTTTTAAGTTAACTGCATAATTTGGAATCCAATTTTTCAAAATTATGACATTGATGTTTTTCGTGTGTCCATAATAAAACATTTAACCTTCTTTTTGTTTTTTTTTTTTGTTTTTTGTTTCTTCTATAATATCGGAATCTATTAATATATGCATGTTTTTGCAGGAATCTTCGTTCTCATCATGTCAAGACCCAGTCTCCTCAAATCTCAAAATTGAAACGAGACTAATATAGTAAAAATATGATTTTGTTTACCGAGTCTTGTTTTCACAAAATCTCAATTTGAATTTTCGGTTGCCTATTTTTGTAATAACAAAATAAAGAACAAAACAAAAAAAAATCTTGGTAAATAGTTAGATAGTTATTATGGAGAAGTTCAGAAAAATCTCTCCTAGTTTTATGAGTAGACTAGGGTTTAGTTAATGAAAAAAATATAATGTGGTGCACCACATAGAATTAAAACATAGCTACCTACTCGTACTCGGTAACAGGTTAATTTTTGTTGTAGCACCGAAAATAAAAGAAACCTATAATGGTTGGGACACGTGGAAAAACAAATTGCAGAAAGCAAGAAATGTAAACAAGAGAGAAGAAATGTGTGGATTTCGTGTGGCGACGGTAAGCTTCTCTATCAACTCCTCCATCATCGAGAAGCTCGTGGCTCTCTTATAGTATTTTCTCATTTATGTAAATCTTTTCTTTTTTTGGGTTAACACAAGTAACATGTTCACCAGTTTATTGCTCTACAAAAATACTAACAGTTTGGTCAATGTAGAAAGAGAACGAGAACTAACCGTAATAAATTCCAAAGCCCCATACCGTTCAAACTGACTAGTCTCTCTTCTCTTTCGATTTCTCATTTTTGCAATAAGACGAAAAAATTTAAACTTACGAGAAAAAGTCAGTTTTTAGACTATTAGTAAATCACATGCAAAGATACTATATCATTTTCTTTTTGTTCGGGAAATCAATACTATGGGTGTGATTGGAAGCACCCAAACACGTCGTTTGCAAACGAGCCGCTCCAATAATCACCAATCAACAAATCGTTTGGAGAAGACGATTGAATATTATGATTGGAAAAAGCGTTTGAACATAGTGGGTGGAACCTGTTTTTGGTGGTTATAACCACTCATCCTAGCCACTATCAAAAACCAACGTTTGGCTTTATAAAAATGTTGTACAGTTTTTTTTTTCTTTGGACAAAAAACTGCACAGTTTTATTTATTTATTTATTGTTCAAACCCTAATCTTGATTTAATATATGTTGCTATTCTTCTCAATGATTTTTTTGTTATGAAAAGGTTAGTAAGCCAAAAATAAATAAAAATTTAATAAATCAAGATTATGATTTGAATAGTAACATATATGGAGATTATGATTTTGTTAATATCATATAATGAAGATTTTAAAAATACACATTTGCTAATTTTGTTAATATCACATTTGATTATTTCATTAATATCATTTAAATATATTAGTATTTTATATAATGAATTAGATAATGATTTATTGTTTCATTTTTTAACTAAACTAATTTCAATTTTTTATAACTTATACTATTCAACCGCTGACATGTTACCAATCAAGCTAAATACTCAATCGCTTTATTTTATTGTGCTGTTTTTTCCACACACTAACTTTAACCGTTTTTTTAACCACCTTCTTAACAACCGCTATAAAAAATTTCAACCGCCTCTTTTAAACATGGTTACCAATCGGAGCCTATATATATATGGCATTGTGATAATTATAATCTCTCACGCCAAAATCAAGAAGTAGAAGAAGAAGAAGACACATTAGAGCTTGTTGATGTGAAATTCAAATGGTATTTATCAGATTTAAGTAGTTTTTGTTACTAATTGTATGTTATTTTCTAATTTTTGTCATTTTTTTACAATGTAATTTTGGGATCAGTTATCAGTTGCATTGTTTAAAAAGTTTAAAGTTGTTTGTTTTTCTTAAGTCGCTTTACGGCCAAAAAATCATATAACCGGTAATTTCCGGTTAGTATGAATGAATAGTCGACCACCACCACCAAATCAGGACCTACCCACTCTTTCATATTTTTGCTTTATAATAGTTTAATCAAAATGCCCTCATCTGGTCAACTTTACTTTTTAGTTTCTTTTCGTCTTTCTGTATTCACCTATATATAAATCCATCTATTCCCCTTACAAGAAGTACTATCCTATAATCTATAGTTATATACTTATATAGTTATATTTCTCTATTAATCATATCATTTTTTTTTTGATAGAATGTGAATTATATTATCGAATGGAACGATGTTTAGTACAAGACTTTAGGGTAAAAAATATAGAAGCTATGACAAAAAAAAATTAAAAAGCCATAGGAACTTAAAATAGTTAACTGCCGTTAGAAACCATTGGCGAACCATTGAGATAGAAGTCTCCTGCAACCTTTGCGATATGAACGGGCGAGAAGGGTGTCCCTAACACTGCGATCAATTTGGGAGCAAACTGCAGAGGAACTAGAGATGATGCCGTCGTGAAGCCTGCAATTTCTTTCCTTCCACAGCATGTATATAGTGGCCTGAATTGCTATACCTTTTAAAGTGGTGGAGAGATTTGGTGATTTAGACAGTAACCAGGTGATCAGGGTGGACCAGTTGACGAAGATACAAGGGTGCTGGTTAATCATATCATTTAGCCATTATTGTTTTCATTTAACTTTTAACTTCGAAGTCCAAAACCATCTAAGCTCGAGTTTTTTTTTTTTTGATAATTCAGGGTAAATCTTCAATCTTATTGAGGAGTCCGAAACTAATCTTTGAGGAGGTGCAGCCCGTGGATAGACCTTTTCTCCGGGTATTCAAATAGACCGTAAGCAAGGGTTCATATTTATGTAGCCACATAATAAATGAATAGTAATTCCGCATCTGGGAAGAATTGATCTCTGATCTGAACCAACATGGCAACTTTTCCAACCATATGAGAACCACTATCCCACCACTATATGGTTTATCTACCCTCGAACTTGGGTTTATGGAATTGTCATGTGTGGTTTGCTCTTAAGTTGGGGTGATAGGCCACAAATCTACATGCTTTAATTGGGGATCACATATTTTAATGATGTATTTGTCTACATATCTTAACCAACCAATATTAACTTAACCTGCATGAAGAAGATTACGTTATACACAAATATAACTAATAAAGCTAGAGTTCCTGTATAACAGAAAAAAATGGTTGGAACTCCGTATTTGTGTTAACAACCCCTTATTATATATGGTGGAGACGACTCGAGTTAGGCAAGGCACAAGTAGGACACGTGGTGAGATTAGATTTAAGAGATCATTAAGAAAACATAAACTAAAGTTGTATAGTCAAGAAATAAAATATAAACTAAGGTGGAAAATTAAAGTATTATACTTGATTTTTGATATATAGTTGCTAAGCGAAATTTTCACTCATTAGGTTTTTGCCTTCACGCAACCTGCAAGAAAATGTCAAAAACTTTATGTTATGGTTTTATCTTACGAAAGCTTGGGAGAATTGTTTGATCACATATAAAACATTTAGGAATAAAACTATATAATGATCTATCATTGGAGACAAGAGATTGATGTTAAATGCAATAGAATATAATTTGCATTATTAATAGAATCAAAGCTGACGAACTCTTCACCAATTCTCATTATATATGTTCCCTATCTTTAGATACTAATTCACTACAATGCTTTCATCGATGATGCCATGGTAATATATTCTTTCGCAATGAAAAAGAGTTGTTAACAAAAATTAACTGTTGAATCGCTTATATTAATGAAAACTAAAAGCTTAAACGACCAATTAAAAAAACTATATTAAATGGAAAAGATTATCTCTTCTCTCCATCTCCAACAGCTATGCAACAATACTATTAGACTATTATGCAATTTGTGCCTATGTATCATCAAATCAATAAGCATCTCTACTATGTTAATATGTGTCAAAACTATGTACATCCAACTAAGTACAGCAATTAATTCTGAATTATATATATCTAGAGAGACATGTAAGTTTGTGGTTCAAACTTTTTCTTAAAAAGTACATGAACAAACCCCATAACTCTTAGTCCCCAATAAACCATTTTTTTCTTTTTAATCCTTTGTTTTCTGAAAAATATGTCAAGTATTAAATAAGCAGCTTTTGGATTTTCGATAGGGTCAACTTAAGTTGTTTAAAGTGGCAATTTGCTTCTACAAGTTTGGAGGCCCCCCTATCTCATTGGCAATTTGAAATCTATTTTATTGTGTGTCTGTGTATATATATTACATATTGTTTAAGACTTTGGGAAAGTTATGGAAGGTAAGGCTATTATAAAACCAATTATTTGTTTGAAAAAGGTACGAAAAAAATGAAAGCTTTATAAAATTCGATATAGCTTAATATATATGAGGATTAATACTATTATATCTTATGGTGCCGGCGATCTTTTTTCTTCTTTCTTAAAGGTCAACCTGGTTATGACCATAATAAGAACATAATTTTCGTGCTAATGGCTTTTAAAAATAATTATTGCAATTGGGACAATATAAAAGTGATGGATATATCTTAGTATAATTTAATACGGTTGGACAAAAAAAGAAATAAGGAAAACGTTCTCTTAGACTTGTATAACTCAATTTTTCCAATTTATTATTTACGACAGAAGAAAAAGTTAAAGAAAAAAAAAGAGTTTAACTTACTAGAAATAAAAAGTTGTACTGTGACAGTGTTTTATGTTTTATCGGAAGAGGTAAAAGAAAAAAAAAATGGTACGAAACGGAAACATCGCACTTGCATGTGAAAATATGATGCTACTCTGAAACCCAAGTGGCTTGTGTTGTTATTATTTTCTCCTGTTCTTCTTTTGTGCTTTTTTTTTTGTCACAGGAGATTTCCTAAACATATGTATAACAGTATTAGGTAAGATAGATTACATGTAATGCTATGGTGGAGTTGGATTTGTTTATTCTTATTATGTAAACTCATTAATTTTTAATTTTATTGAGGAGAAATGTATTTTAAAATGATGGAAACATTAATTAAAGTTATAAATCAATAGAATTGAATAAGAAAAACTATAGTATTACAATAATTCTTCTCTACGTTTATAGAATTAATTATATATTGTGCTATGTTCAATTATATTTTAAATTAATTATGACTAGAAATAATTACACAATATTATAAGTTATTCAGTGATAATTTTGAGAATCCAGTTTAAGTAGATATCAAAAGAAAATTAAAAATAAGCGTTGTGTATATACATAAGATCAAATATTATATTTTTGAAGTTATGCGCTGTGACATGTAAAAATGCGTTGAAGTGTGGTTTATCTATATTATCCACATTTTGTAACCATTCAAAAAAAAAAATTATTTGTGAGGCGGTGTGGAACGGTGATGTGCGGTTCAATTGTAAAGCGAACTTTGTTGTTATGTTTTTGCATATCCAAAAAGGCGGTTCAAGTATAGTCCATATATGATTTTTAGGTTATTTTTTTAAGCTCATCAATTTTGAAAACGATTGTAATTATATTCTAAATAAGAATATTCCAGTTACTTGAATTTGAAAAAATATTAATCAGAATTTGTTAATTATAATATCTACACAACAATTATTATGATCGTCATTAAATTTTGTTTTGTTCGATCTATTTGATAAACCGTAGTGACATTTTATCCGTATGATGTCTCATATTCCGGTATTATTATGTTTATCTATTTCTCGGTTTGAACTTTTGTGATGATTGGAATTTTTTCATTAGATATTTTTGTTGATGAAAATGATTATTTAAAACTAAAAACTAAACTTTTCAAAAAATAAATCTACAGTGATGAATTTATTTTAAAAAAACTAACTATCAACAACATAAAATTACAATCTACCACTTGTTATATCATTGTCTAGAAAAAAAATGGATATTTTTTTGAAGTTATATTTCTTAAAATTTATGTATTTTCAAATAGAAGAAAGTTTGTATTTTTCATTAATTATAAATATTGTGGAGAACATTTGTTACCGTAATGGTGACTATTATTGTTATTACTCGAATGCGCAATTTAGAACAGTTATTCATTTTTTTAATTAATGTTTATCAATGTGAACGCTTTGTAATTGAACAACTCGAATTCAATTACGGTAACAAAAATATTCTAGAAACCTATCCCACTTAAAAGAAAAGAAAATAAATATTCCAAATGCAAATGCAAGTAAGTGACCGACACGTGGTAGATAATACTAGCGAAATTATCCGGTAATTTTGTTAAATAAATTACAAAAAAAAAAAGTTTAGGAGAAAAAAAACAAAGGGTATCCACACAAGCCCCCCAAGTAGTAGTATTGAAAAATATTTTGAAAAGACAAAAACTCCAAACTCAGTTACACACACCAAACACAGAGTTTATAACGTAACAGACTGTGATCACAATCCAACGCCACAGATCTATCCAAAAACAGACACGTGTCGTAGTCATACCCCCATGGTTTCGTAAATGACAGAAAACAACATTCGGTTAGAAAACGGTGAAACGAAAACTATTTAGACAGATGCAGGTGTTTGAGGAGTCTCAAAACAACGAATCCTCACCGTCCGATTAATTTCATCAAGGGTAAAAAACATAAATCTAAAAACCTGATCCAACGGACGTAAAGCCACTTACTCTTTCCTTTTATATTATCGTCACTATCACCTCAAAATGCCATAAGAGAAAGCAACTCCTCTCTCTCTACATTTCTCTCAGAGACAGAGAGTATCTAATCTCTCTCTTCTCTCTTTCCTTATTATTATCATGCGTTTCATCAAAATTCAGTAATATTTTTTGATCTCTTTCTTTATTTCTTTTATCTTCTTAAACTTTTGAGAGGAAAGAAAAAAATGTCATCTGGATTTCCCGGGGGCGGTGGTGGACCGGAGTTTTACGGCGGTGGTGGTGGTGGTAGATCTATTATACATGGAGGTCCTGGTACTGTAATCAACGTTGGTAGTAATAACATTAATAATCATCAACCGACGTATAGGAACCAGATTCCTGGTATTTTTCTTGATCAGATCGGGAACAGAATCGCCGCCGGTCATGGATTCGCCGGAAAACGTACATTAGCTGATTTTCAAGCGGCTCAGCAGCAACATCATCAACAGCAACATCAACATCAACAACAACAACCGTTTTATAACCAAGCAGCTCTCAACGCGTTTCTTCTAAGGTCCGTGAAGCCAAGAAATTATCAGAATCATCTTCAGTCTCCGTCACCGGTGATCGATCTCACGTCGTTGAATGATATGAGTTTCTCTCAGCGTTACGGCTTACCGGTTCTCAGGTCTCAGACGACGCAGCAGCAATCGGATTTAGGTTTGTTTGGTGGGATCCGAATGGGATTCGGGTCGGGTAATGATAATAACAATAACATGACGTTAACCGGTGTTCCGTGTATTGAACCGGTTCAGCGAAACCGGGTTCATGAATCGGAGAACAACAACAACAACATGTTGAATAGTTTAAGAGAGCTTGAGAAACAGCTTTTAGATGATGACGACGATGAGAGTGATGCACAAGGAGGAGGTGGTGGTGATGATGACGTGTCAGTTATCACTAATTCAAATTCCGATTGGATTCAAAATCTCGTGACTCCGAATCCGAACCCGAACCCGTACCCGGTTACGTCTTCTTCACCGAGCTCTTCTTCTTCGTCTTCTTCGCCTTCTACAGTTTCAACGACGACGACGACGGCATCGGTATGTTCGAGGCAAACGGTTATGGAAATCGCGACGGTGATTGCGGAAGGGAAGACGGAGATAGCGTCGGAGTTATTAGCGCGTGTTTCGGAGACGCCGAGTTTGAGGAGGAACTCGGAGGAGAAGCTTGTGGATTTCATGGTGAAGGCGCTTCGTCATCGGATTAATAATAATCCGGCTAAGGGATTAGCTTCTCCGGCGACGGAATTGTACGGGAAGGAGCATTTACTCTCGACTCAGTTGCTTTACGAGCTCTCTCCTTGTTTCAAACTCGGTTTCATGGCGGCGAATCTCGCAATTCTCGACTCCGCCGGAAACAACGACGAAGGGATCATGAACCTCCACGTCATCGATTTCGACATCGGAGAAGGTGGACAATACGTTAACCTACTACACGCGCTGTCCACGCGCCGAAACGGTATCAATCAGGGGCAGAGACAGAGTACGAAGACTCCGGTGGTTAAGATCACCGTCGTAACGAACAGCGAGGGGTTTGTGGTCGGAGATGGAGGGGAAGAGAAGTTGAAAGCCGTCGGAGATCTGTTGAGTCAGCTCGGTGATCGACTCGGTATCTCCGTGAGTTTCAACGTGGTGGCGAGTTTAAGACTCGGTGATCTTAGCCGCGAGTCGCTAGGATGTGAACCAGAGGAGCCTTTGGCTGTGAACTTTGCTTTCAAGCTTTATCGTGTTCCAGACGAAAGCGTATGTACGGAGAACCCGAGAGACGAGCTTCTCCGTCGCGTGAAGGGACTTAACCCGCGCGTGGTGACTATAGTGGAGCAAGAGATGAATTCTAACACGGCGTCGTTTTTAGGGAGAGTGAGCGAGTCGTGCGCGTGTTACGGTGCACTTCTTGAATCGGTGGAGTCGACCGTTCCTAGTTCGAATTTGGACCGTGGCAAAGTCGAGGAAGGGATAGACAGAAAGCTAATAAACGCGGTGACGTGCGAAGGAATCGATCGGATAGAACGGTGTGAGGTGTTCGGGAAATGGAGAATGCGGATGAGCATGGCGGGGTTCGAGTTAATGCAATCGAGTGAGAAGATAGCTGAGTCGATGAAGAGCCGACTTAGTAACGGAAAACGAGTTCACTCGGGTTTTACCGTTAAAGAAGATAACGGAGGTGTGTGCTTTGGTTGGATGGGACGGACCATCGCTGTCGCATCCGCTTGGCGTTAACTTCACATTCTCTGTTTTTTTCTTCTTCTTATAATTACCATATTATTATAATTCTTGTTATTAATATTCCAGGATATTTCTGATATTATAATCATTGTGATTTTCCATTTTCGAAAAGTGTATTAATCTATATATAAAAAATGGAGGATCGGAGAAGGAAAGAAAAACGGCAAGGTAGGAATCTTATGTAACAAAGAAAAAAGGACTTTTGTCATATTTTTACTAATAATAAAAGAAAGAGTGATTGGGTTTTATGGAATTTTCTTAAGGTTCTATGTATTGTAATAATATATCTTTGGAATGACTAAGATATTACAGAATTTATGCCCTAAAAAAGATAAATATATGAGGAAATTTTGTACTAGAATCTTGCAGGTGTGGCAATAACAACTTGACAAAAATACTAATGATTCTTTAGACATTATTATTATATCTACTAATTATTATTTTTTTATTAACAAGCAAGCAAATAAACTATATGGCATTGTAACTTGTATTTGTATCATCTATGCGTGTGATAATTATGATTGGTCTTGGTTTTAACGTGAGTGAATATGCTGGTGAGAATATAAGAAAACAATATTTTAACTTATCTTTTTGGAAATTAGAAAAACCAAAAATATGGTGACTTTTATAGTCATGGACCTCATTGTTCAATTATTTTTAACACTAATAAAATAAAAGTTGGCGATGGATGGGTCCATTTCCCATGGCATTCGATGTTCTTTTTCATACTACTATTTAGTATTTAATTTGTGAAATTCTCTATAAAACTATTTTTCTTTACGCGAGACTTGTAAACTCCGTGTCCTTGGAATATTAATTTAATGCATAGTTTTATAGAAATCTAAACTTGGTCATTAGAGAAAAGATAATATTATTATTTTTTGGTGCAAGCTGTTTGCGGCTAAATATATGCAAAACTCTTTTTTGAAATACCTCTTTTCTTAAATTAATCTCTTGTTTGGTTAATTAAGATGATTACTTTCTAATATACGCAACTAATACCGTGTTGAGCGAGTGTTTTGATTGGATTGTTCGATCTTCCTTTTCCTTTGCCAACAATATCACATAGATAGAATCTGAGCCATAAAGAAGAAAATTGTTGATCAAGCATGTAATGTAATAATACCAAATATATAGAAGTGCTGGCCTAGTGGGTTAGTGTTAGGAGTTGGTTTCCTGTATCATCGATTTATGAATAATCCATGTTAGTAAAAATATCATAAATTTATCTACTATAACTCCAACCGAGTAAATCAAGTGTTAAATAAGTGTATTGTTTTCTAATAAATAGGAGACAAGAAAAAAAATCATTTATTCAATTGAAATGGTGTATGAGGTCGTAAACACTTCCAGGTCCTATCTGAATTTGTGATGTAACCAACTTTCACGATGACAACATTACATTAGATACATTTCATATTAAATAAATGAAGATTGAACTTTATATTCATTTTTTTAGAGAATATAAAGTTCATTTATGACAACTCACAGATCTTATGCAATTCGCGTTTTGGCAAACCATTCACTTGATAAGTAAAGTGGTGAACGTTCATACAAGAAAAAAGAGAAAGTAACAAAAGGCTTTACTTACACACGCTTGCAATAAATGTAACATGGTTAAGATACATGGTTATATACATGTATGTATACTATGTAAATTCTAGTGCATTATATTGGACCACTAAGTTATTCATTTTTCTATATGAGAAAACAAATTCTTCATGATTTGGTGTGGTTATTCATAAGTAAATTACAGAAAATAGAGATACACTGAAAAGATTTTTATTTTCTTTTCCAAATGATCAACCATGAAGCAACATATAAAAAAAGATGGTTTTTTTGAAAGGTAAATTAATTTTAAATAATTAAATCTATAAAAGCATGGGTTTCTTGAGAGTTTTCTAAAATTGTTAGTTTCTTATTTTTTATATATATTTAAAATTCATAGTTTACCAAATTACTTATTTATATCAATGTGGGTCCAGGTAAATAATAATTAATATTATTGCTTAAAAAGCTAGAAAAAAATCCAAATATATATATTTTTTATTATTATAATTTAAATAGTACAAATATTATGATAACAACTAACCAGTACAAAGATGGAAGGAGAATTATACAAAAATATGTGCACGCATCACTCATTCACTTTCACCCAAACATATATATATTCCCATCATCCCATGTTTCTTTTTATTCTCATCTCCATATATTTTTTTCCAAGGTATTCAGAAACAATAGCTGGGCCATTCATGTTGACATTTAAAAACCTTTTTGAAATATGAGAAATATATCTTGTGAAATAAAGAATCCTACGAATTTGTTTTCTTTTGCACATAATTTTAGTGGTTGGTAGTACTCTCTTCCACTTTTTAATTCGTTTTTTCCCAAAATGGTTCAACGTCTAAAACAGACCTTTGAGAGTCATCTCTCTATTAAGTGATACTCACATAATTTTAGTGGTTGGTAGTACTCTCTTCCACTTTTTAATTCGTTTTTTCCCAAAATGGTTCAACGTCTAAAACAGACCTTTGAGAGTCATCTCTCTATTAAGTGATACTCACATTCGAAAGAGGCTTATTGGGCTTATAGGTCCACTTAAAAGCTTAAATGGGCTTATCCACACATGAGTTTACGAGGACTGAGAGAAGAAAGTTTTCACAGTCATCATCATCTCCAAAGAGAAGAGAAGGAAAAAAAACCTCACAAAACTTCTCCAAAAAGTAGATAAATGGTGGCGTCTCTGAGACTCCCTTCACTCACTTCCCTTCTATTTCCCGCCACAACTCGTTACCCAGCTTCTCTCCGACGAACCGTATGTCTACGGAACAGACGACCTCTCTCTGGATTCGCGACGGCGCCGAGTGGTACTACTGCTTCGACGGAGACTAAGTCGGCGGAGGTTGACCGGCTTAAGTCGGACCGAGCCGTTACGCCTCGCTCAAAGGACTTCAATGCTTGGTACCTTGATGTTATAGCTAGTGCTGAGCTCGCCGATTATGGTCCTGTTCGTGGTACTATGGTTATTTGTCCTTATGGTTACGCGATCTGGGAAGCGATTCAGGTTTCTTGTTGCAAATTTTGGATTCAAATTGATTTGTGAATGTTAATGTTTCTTTGTATCGAATTGATTTTGGATTGTTGGTTTGTAGGAGTATTTGAATGTGAAGTTCAAAGAGACTGGCCATAGCAACATGTACTTCCCACATGTATCAATTTGAAGCTGGAATTAAGAAATTTGTTTGTCTTCATGTTTATTTTCTTTTACTTGTTATTGTCATCATTGCTCTATTCTTATGTTTTGATGTTGCATTCGGGGGTTTATAGTGATGGTTTTGGTCTTTTGTGCAGTTTATACCATATTCGTTTATGGAGAAAGAAGCTTCACACGATGAGGGATTTAGTCCTGAACTAGCTCTTGTCACTGTAGGAGGAGGAAAAGAACTTGAGGAGAAGCTTGTGGTAGGCATTTTTCCGGCGTTACTATGTTTTTACCACAAAGCTAGAATTATGAAAATTTCATTCCCTAAGTTTTGGCTTTGATTGTTGCATTTGTTGAGGTTGTGGCAGGTTCGGCCTACTAGTGAAACCATAGTGAATCACATGTTTACTCAGTGGATTCACAGCTATCGTGATCTTCCTCTCATGATCAATCAGGTATGGATAGACATCCAAATTGTTCATCATTTTTTTAAATTATAAATCTGGCACTTATCACTGCTCCTGGTTATATTTCTTCTTTTTAGTGGAGATGCGGACAAAACCATTTATTAGGACTCTTGAATTTCTTTGGCAAGAGGGTCATACTGCTCATGCCACTCCTGAGGAGGCAGAAAAGGAGGTTTGTTCTCTATTTTATTGTCGTCAACTTGTGGAGTCGGTTTTTGGTACTCTCCTGTGACAAATCTTTAGTGTTGTATTGCAGGCAAAACAAATGATCGAAATCTACACCCGATTTGCTTTTGAGCAAACTGCAATACCTGTTATTCCAGGTCGAAAATCAAAATTAGAAACTTTTGCTGGTGCTGATATAACCTATACTATTGAGGCTATGATGGGAGATCGGAAGGCTCTGCAGGCTGGTACCAGCCACAATTTAGGGCAGAACTTTTCTCGTGCCTTTGGAACTCAGGTACATACATAACTACTAATCTTAAGAAATATGTCATGCACGGACATTTGGATTTGTTTGGAGTTTAGTTCTCTCATCTTTATTTAATGAAGACTGCATAAGTTCCTATTGGTCCATCTCTGCTTTGTTTTGTCACATTTGTGGTTTTGCTACTTCATCTTGAAAGAATTTTTAAGTGAGGTATATGACCATGCCAGTTTGCAGATGAGAATGGAGAAAGGCAACATGTGTGGCAGACATCATGGGCAGTCAGTACACGTTTTGTCGGTGACATTATCATGACTCACGGAGATGACACTGGTCTTATGCTTCCCCCCAAGATAGCTCCAATACAGGTTCATCTTCTATTCGTTTGGGAATTTCTTAAGCAGTTTCCTTTGCTTATATCTGAACTTCCGTTCCTTAGCTAAGGAGGATTAGTTGTAGGGAGTAGTTATTTTCTTTAGCAAAAATGATAGTTGTTATACTAGTAACTCACTTGGTTGGAAGTGATGGTCTAGAGTTGAGATTAATCTTCTATTTTCTTCTTTTTAAGGTAGTAATTGTACCTATTTGGAAGAAGGACAATGAGAAAACAGGAGTTCTCAGTGCTGCATCATCAGTGAAGGAAGCTCTGCAAACTGCTGGGTTTAGAGTTAAACTTGATGACACAGATCAACGAACTCCAGGATGGAAGTTCAATTTCTGGGAAATGAAGGTTCGTTACTCTCTTAAACACTATAATAATTTTCTGGGATGATAAAAATTTCATAATAGTTCAAGTTCTGATAGTTTTATTAGTTTTGCAGGGAATTCCTCTAAGGATTGAAATTGGTCCACTGGTCCACGCGATGTATCTAGTTACAGTGTTGTTGTCTCAAGGAGGGATATACCAGGAAAGGCAGGAAAAGTTTTTGGAATATCAATGGAGGCATCAACGTTAGTGGCGTATGTAAAAGAGAAGTTGGATGAGATCCAATCATCGCTTCTAGAAAAGGCGGTATCATTCAGGGACAGGTACTGTTTTTGTTATATTTTCTCCCACAGACGTTTTCCATGAGTTTGCAGCATTACTAGCATACGCTCACATTTTGATATGATTATGCAGTAACATTGTGGATGTGAACTCATACGATGAGCTCAAAGAGGCAATATCTTCAGGGAAATGGGCAAGAGGTCCTTGGTCAGCCAGTGACGCGGATGAACAAAGGGTAAAAGAAGAAACCGGAGCAACCATTCGTTGTTACCCGTTTGAACAGCCGAAAGGGACTAAAACATGCCTAATGACTGGAAATCCAGCAGAAGAAGTTGCAATCTTTGCCAAGTCTTACTAAAGAAAGTTCCTTTCACTTTCACACATTTCTCCAATCATATCAAATTCTCTCTTTATTAAAAAAAAGGAAAGGTCCAAAAGTGACATTAGATTCTATTTCCATGGCTACAGCTGGAGTGGAGTTATTGTAGTCCTTTGGTCGGATCTGTGGACCCCTCTCTTATAGTACAGAATCAAATGCTACTTTGGTCGGGAGATTCTTTTGATGAAAAGCCGAGGACAAACACATCCGTATAGAGGAAATTCTCTAGAGGCTTTCTCTTCTTCTTTCTTTCAGTTTGTTTTGTTTCGCAATTGCAATATAACATTAGTATTATTGTCTGCGTCTTAAAAAGTTTAATGTGGAAAACAAAAAACAAAAACTGTGGAAAAGAAAAAGAAAAGCTTCATATTCTGAAAAAAAAATTGAATCATTTTGATTGGTGATTAAAAGTTGTGGTAGAAGATATGATAATAAATTCTGTTTTTGAGTTTAAACTACTCATTTTACCACCATTCGATATGGTCTCTCTGGTACTCTTAAGGTCCTTCCAATATTTGAATTTTTTTTGTTATATATACAGTTCGCTTTAATAAATTTTGATTTAAACTGTTTTACTTAAACCACAATGACATTTTTATTTGGTTGCTTGATTGTTTACTTTTATAACCTTTGTATTTATCAAAATCATGGTAATATTCTTATTAGACTATTGAATATGTTCCATTTTTTCTATCAAAATATTAATTACATCTTTTTCATTAAAATCTAGAGTACATGTAAACTCATTGAGTAGTATTATGTCAAATTGGAAAGCAAAATTATAATGGCTTTCCTTTGTTTTTATTGTATACTAGAATATGACTCGCAGTACACCGCAGGGCAAGTTTTTTTCTTGATTTTTTTTGTTAATGTACTATTTTAATACTAATTTTGCTAATGTAATCTTTTGTTAATTTTAGTGATTTAGTATATAATTCTTGGTATACCGCACAACAATTTTTGTTTAATATAATATTAATTAAATCAGTTTGATTCAAGATATTTTATATTGGTATTGTTAAAATAGTAAAATAAAGATTTAACCCGTATTGAAGTATCATATGAATGATATTTTATTTTTAGTATTATCAATTCAATCATGTAATATCATATAACCCGTCATGTAATATAACTTGTTTGTGTTATTTCGAAAATTTAATATGTTTAAATATTCATAATTTTTAAACTTTTTATTAATTTTAAATATATCAGTTATAAATTATTAACTTCTTAAAATTCTATAATTACTATATACGGTAAATTTACTATATATGTATGTTGAACACACACTTTTTATATTAATTGAGTAATATATGTTCGGTTTAAAAATTCAAATATGCAGGAAAAATATACAATTTTATTAACTTTATGCATTATATGACGATTCACTATATTTAAATTTTAAAATAAATAAAAAGATGATAGGACAATAATTTTTGTGAATATGGAATAAATATTCTAAATATCTATATTAATTATAGAATATTAAATATATAGATATTTAAAATATTTTAATTCTGTTTGATTATAAAGATATGAATATAAGCACTAAATGTAAAAACTTTCCAAAAAATATTTTTGAGCAAAAACTGCTGCAAAAATAATAGTATAGATTTGAATCTTTATGTGAAAAATGCGATAAAACAAAATGTTTATTGTTAAAAATATAGTAACATTTTAGATAATGTAGTTGACTTTCTTTTATTTTGATTTAACCAATTTTGTTAATCGCGGTAACATATGTATTTGGTTGATTGATAATTAACTTTTATGATTTTTGTAGTTACCAAAACCACGGTAACATATTCTTATTAGACTATTCAATATGTTACGATCTATTTCTTTTTATCTATAAATTTATTGTATCCTATCATTAAATGTAGATCCATTTTAACTCAAGATATTATTTCAAAATTAGAAAATAATATTAAGTTGACTTTCATTTAATATATGTATATATATATATATATATGTGAAAATGCAATGGAAAACCATTGTTGTTAAAAAATATTGTAACAATATAGGCCGTGTTTTTGTGCGAGTCGCTGCGACTGCGTCTATAGCAGAGTAAAGCATTGGGGACGGGGGCAAATTTGTGTTGTTGCGACTGCTGCAATCATTGTTTTGCACATAGAAGATGTCGCCGAAATTTGCAGCTACTATGGAAGATGACATGGACAACACCAGCAACTATTTTTAGCGACTCTTTTAATTAAATATCTTTTCGTCTAAGGCTATTTTTTTTTGTCACCGTCGCAATCACAGGAACTCGAGCAAGAACATGGCCATAGTTGACTTTGATTTATATTGATTTAACCAATTTTACTAAAATCGCGGCAACATTTGTAAGTGGTTTATAGATTATTAACTTTTATGAGCTTTGTATTTTTCAGATTCGCAGTAACATTCTTATTAGACGTTACATTTATTTATTTTATTTTTTACCACTATATTTATTACATCCTAAATCTAGAGTCCATTTCAACTCAAAAACTTGTATTTTTTTCAAAATTGGAAACCTAAAGTACGTTAATTTTTATTTATTCTTATTGTGTTTTGAAATTTTTATGCAAGGAAATTGATGAAAATAAAAACACTATATGTTGAAAGTTTTTTTGGGTCATATTATAGTTATACAATGGATATTCATTTATTTTTCTCATTGATTTTATCAAAATCACTTATTTAATCGCTTAATTATTAATGTTTAATTTTTTTTGTATTTATCTAAAAATCACTGTAACATTCTTATTGTACTGTTAAATATGCATCTGAAGTGTGTCTAAAATTATATTTAGTGATAAACATTTTGTTTATTTTACGAGGAAATATACTGCAACTTATCATTAAAATAAAGTCCATACAAATTCTAATTCATTATTTTGACTAGGGTTGAACATGATAACCAACTATATTAGTACGAATTGTATATGTCATATCAATTGGTTAATTATTAAATACTATTCAAGCTTTATAAATCAGTTGATCAAATTTTACACTCATTAAAATTGGTAGTCTTAGATTCTTTTGATAAATATTTGACTAAAGAAAACTATATAAGGGCTTATACTAGAGAGGCCAGCCATATACGTCCATTAGTGCTTATGAGTTGGTAAGAAATGAGGTTTCTTTCTCAACAATCTCTTCTCTTTTTAGTCTCCACATTTTTTTTCTTTTTTTGTATCTCGACATGACGACAGTGTCGACAATTTATTTTGAAATATAAAAATGTCTGCATAAGATAATTGATTTATTTTATTCTATTTTTTCTTCTTAATCTTTTAGATAGTTGATAAAGAGAAAATATCACAAGAGACTGCATATATAAAAGGTAAAGAAATATTTTTCTTATTCAAATATATAATATACTCAATCTAGTTTTTCCTTTATTATTATATATGTTTTTGTTTATTTGTAGACTTTAAAGATTGTATTAGATATATTTGTCGTAGATTGTTGTCATAATAATCCATCTTAGACATACATTTTGATGTATGAAAATATTGATGGTGAAAAACACAAAATATGTAATTTTCTAGTAATAATAAATATAAAATAATGTATCGATAAATAGGAAGGAAATAGATCTAAATATCATAATAGTTTAGAATATTTAAATCCTGATCCGAGATACTATTATCTCGATCTCGTGATCCAAGATATTATTACCTTGATCTGGACATTTGATTTTGGATATCCACGAAAAATATTAGGTTATATATGGATAGAGATTGAAAGCCATAATTTATATATTTAAAATAAAACAAAATGTGTAAATTTTCTATTAAAAATATATATTACACGATTTTTTTACGACAACAAAATCTTTACATAATATTATAATTGGTAAAAAAATTATTTATAAAAAACCAGGAGGCTATATACACTAATACACATAACTTTTACTATATATATGTTGGATAAAAAGCACTCACATGTGAATTTTAATATAGTTTATTAATAAATTATAGTTTTTAGATATTATAATTTTTTATATATATATTTTTGATCAAACTTAGGCACGTGCGGATTTTAAAATTGTAATATAAACAATTATAAAAAAAGAATTTTTTGTTAAACTTTTCTAGACATCGTCATATGTGATTAATATACCGACATAGTTTTTTCTTATTAATATATATCAAACAATAGCTTTTAGTACAATTCAAATCTTCCAAAAAATTTTGATCAAACAAATCATTTCAATTGAATAAAGATGTTTTCTTTTAATCTCCCATCAATATCATTAAAATGATTCATGTCTGTAGTAACAAAAAAAAAACTTAGGGGTAAACACAAAAGAATCACTATAACCACCACGTCCTCATTCCTCAGCCACCAAAAAACGTTTTCACTTTCACACGAACCCATGTCTTTCTTGACCGTTGACTTTTTTGTTATTAATTAAAAAGATAGAGAGAGTAGTAAGTACTACTCAATCTTGCAAAATGGCAAGATCGTAATTAAACAGCGTTAGAGAGGGTAAAATCGTAAATAGTAAGATACAGGGGACCTTTAACAAAGCTTTGTTTTGTTGTTCATCCCAAAAAGCAAAGATAGACCAGTCAGTCAATCCTATAATAATAATAAGAATCGAAGAAGACGACGACAACGTTGGGAAGAAGAAGAAGAAGAGGAAGACCTAGCTTTCGCCGTCGATTTGATTTTTAGTCTGAGATATCTCTCTCCGGCGAGGAGACCTACTAGTTTTCAATCGATCTTGGCTTTTGAAATCGCCTCTCCTAGACTTTTTATTTAAGGCGCTGGATTTGAAAGAAAAAAAAAAAATCCGAGAAGGAGCCGTTTGATATATATATATATATACGGCGGTGGGAAAATAGTGAAATTACGGCGGAGGAGTTGAATCGGATCTGTGATTTGAGTGAGGAAGGGGAGAAATATTAAGGAGTAGGTGGATGATACAAGTATATGAAAACCCTAAGTTCTTTGTTGTTGGTTCAATGAAGGAGATAGAGAGAAATCGATTCTGGTTCTCGACTCTGTCGGCTTGGCAATGGTTTTATAAACAACTTGGTATCTTCTTTTGGACATGGAAGATCTTATAGAAATCACGACCTCAGAAGGAAGGTCGATCTTGTTTTTATGTGGTCATGAAACCTTAGTGGCTCGTCTTTGTATGATAGGCTAATTAGGGATACGATGATACTCTGGTTTCGATGTGATTCGAGTTTTAATAGATCTTTGGGGCCGCCATTCAAGAATCTTCGATATGGCCAAGGGGCGAGGCCGACAGTGTCATCTGGAGTTGGATTTAGTCGGGACTAAAAACATGAAATAAATGCTAGTTTTGTTTGCTTTTAATTCCCCCACCCAAAACCAAAAGCTCTGGAGTTTATTTTTTTCCAGACTTCAAAAACTGTATAGCGCAATATGTCTTAAGGGCTCATAGAGTCTTTAACCTTGACTGTCTAGCTAGTTATTGATTTACTAGAAGTAGGCAATAGCTCTTTGCTTATGTTTTGTGTTAAATTTTTTTTTTTTTTTAAATGGTGTTTGCTAATGGAATATCATTGCTTGCAGGTGAGGTGAAGGCTCGTAGTAAAAAAGAATTAAGTTTTCCGGGAGTGGATGGTATAAAAGCATGAAAAGCAATGATGGTGTAGAGCTTCCCTGGAAAGTGGTTGCTAAAGGTAGCAGAAGTTCAACAAGGCGTAGTAAGAAACCAGTTGTACGTGTTGCAGCCTCAGGTATTGAGGCAGAAGACAAGATTGCAACTGGCTCAGTAGTAGCGAGAAAAGCAAAGCCTGAAAAGGTTCCTCTTTTTTTTTTTTTTTCTAATTTTTGTTTGCCTCTTTTCCTGATTTCGTTGCAAAGTTTCTGGCCTCTTTATCCTTTTCTATTTATTGCAGCTTAGGGTTTCTGTTCAAGGTCAGCATTTCCCTGAAAGAGTAGAACATGTTCCGTTAAAGAAACGGAGATTTCTGGTTCGCTCCCTGTCACCTTCAAAGAAGTCATCTGGTCAATGTGAAGGCTCAGAAAATAAAGCGCAGATCAACCGTGTTTCGCCTGTTTCGAGATTAAACCCAAATTTGATCTCAGACGTTCATGATGAAAAGCCTGATTGCAGTGGTCATGACTTTTCTGGTATCAAGATCCTTGCTGATGCTGCTTGCAGTACGGAATTGAATAATGATCTTTCACCAGCTATTGACCGGTTGCTTGCCGAAGAATATGTTGTTCAGCAACAAGATGCCTCTACCATTTCAACTCATGCTGAAGGTAATAATTCATCAGCTGGAACTGCCTATGTCTCGCATACTGCAGTTGATTCCAATGATCAGGGTCGGCAAAGCAATAGCGATATTGTAGCGCCTCAGATAAATCCTTTAAAAAATTTGGTCAAAGAGTTGGCTGATGTGCAGAGCGTAGAGCACAACAGAGTGACCTCTGGAGGGATGATAACACCTAAAAAAACCAGTATTGCTCTTTCGGATGAATCCTCAACAGAAAGACCGACGGCTAATGTTGCAGCAAGTGAATGTGAAACTTTAGCACCTGATAGTGGAGTTGTAACGATGTCAGAGAAATCATCTGCCGATGAGCCCACTGAAAGGAACAAGGGTGAAGGCCTTAAAAATGTTATCTTCCACTGGGATTTAAATGAACCTTGTGGTGTAGAAGATGAAGCCTCTGGAAGAGATGTAGAGGGAGAAATCACAGAGTCTATTGCCCCTAAAGAGAGCGGACCTATTCATGGAAGTAAGGACAGTATGGGTGGGGTAATTGCATCAGATGATCATACAAAAACTTCATCACCATCTGGGCCTAAGGCTGATGCAGCTACTAAAAATGAAAAGGAGTGCCAATCTGGTTATGACTCCCAGTTTGAGGATGGAGAGTTGAGAGAACCATACCCTTGGGAAGAGACTGAGGGAGAAACAGGAGAGGTTGAACAGTTGGATTACGGGTCTGAGCCAGAGGATGAGAGATTCTACTCAATGGATTCTGAGAAGGGAATCTTGGCAGCNCTTCCACTGGGATTTAAATGAACCTTGTGGTGTAGAAGATGAAGCCTCTGGAAGGGATGTGGAGGGAGAAATCACAGAGTCTATTGCCCCTAAAGACAGCGGACCTATTGATGGAAGTAAGGACAGTATGGGTGGAGTAACTGCATCAGATGATCATACAAAAACTTCATCACCATCTGGGCCTAAGGCTGATGCAGCTACTAAAAATGAAAAGGAGTGCCAATCTGGTTATGACTCCCAGTTTGAGGATGGAGAGTTGAGAGAACCATACCCTTGGGAAGAGACTGAGGGAGAAACGGGAGAGGTTGAACAGTTGGATTACGGGTCTGAGCCAGAGGCTGAGAGATTCTACTCAATGGAATCTGAGAAGGGAATCTTGGCAGACAAGAATTTCAGACATATTAAAAGTGAGCCTGGTGATGCACCGAGAATTGGGGAGGCTAATGAAGGAAGTGACATAGAGAAGCAAGTTGTTGTTAACATGAGTGATTCACATCCTAAGAAGGGCTCTTCGTCTCCTTCAAGGAGCTTTGGGTCAAAACCATACAAGAAGTTGCCTTCACATGATGCCATCCAGAGGAGAAGGCAAGTTTTGCTTTCCCTGAGCCTTCTTCTTTGTGTCAAACTCAAAACACTTATTAATAATTTGTTTACTAACGGAGTCATGGTTATTTTGTTTCAGGCCTGATAATTCTGAAGGGTTGAGTACGGTTCCAGATAGGTTTGTTGGGAGAGGTGATCCGTCAGGGATGCATACTCCTGGGAGAGGAGGGTATTTTAATGGTTGGGATTCCAAACGACGCTTCTCCCACCCTAATTACAAAGGCGGTTCCTCTGGTTTCAGGCGTCCACGGCCTAAAAGCATGGCAGATGATCAAGGTATGATGAACGGCTTTGATGAGTCAGGGTCAGGACCGGGACCAGGACCAGGACCAGATGGTCATGAACGTAGGCAATTCTCAGATGGTGGATACCGAGGTCGGTTTAGGAGATTCCCAGATGATAGGGATCGTAATTTCAGGGGTCTTCACAGTGATACCAACCAATTTCCTAGTCGGATGCACAACCGGATGAGTAGTAATTGGAGAGAGAGAGGTGGCTCTCCGGTATACAGGAGATTGCACCACTCGCAATCAGAGTCAAGATCCAGAAGCCGTTCTCCAGTCTCGTGGAATGGCAGAAACAGATCATCTCCTCCTCCTCCTACAGGTAGGGTTAGAGCAGACGAGAGGATGATGGAAAGAGTGAGGTTGCCTTTCCAGAAACGGTATCTTGTAGATCAAGAGATGGGTTACATGTCACCTCCGAGAAACAGAATGTCGTCGCCGAGGTTCTTTGAAGGGAGGAACAATGATGCTGGAGAGAATCATAACAACAGCTTCAGGGGAAGGAAGTTCCGGCCTGGACAGAGATTTGATGTGGGAAATTCTATGAGAAGACTGAATGCTGACAAAAACAACGACAACAACAACTTTAGACCATTTATTCGGAACAGAAGATTTGATGGCGCGGAAGAGAACACTACATGTCTGAACAGGTTTGAGATGGCTCAGCAGGAGCGGGCTCGACGGTCTGAGGCCACAGCAGATGGAGGTGGTAATGATATTCGACGGTTCAAGTTTAATGAAGAACAGCCAGTGGTGGTAGCCAACAACGACAACAACAACAAACAGTCATGATAACAGATAACGTAAGGGACACATTTTGGTTTTTGCCAATAGAAGAATCTCTCTTATGTTTAGTTTAGTTTTGTTTGTCATGTTTGTTATCGTAATTTTAAGACATCGGTTTAGGGAAGAGGGGAAAAAAATGCCATGACGTCATCCTGGTATTTTTTTTTTGTTTTTGTTTTCTAGGAGAGTTTGATTTCTCTCTTCTATTTTTCTTTCAAAATTTTCTCATTTTCTTTCTACAGAGGTTTTAGGGTTTTCTAGGTAGCTGCTGGTTTCAGTTTCTGGAAATGATTTCTAAATTTGTAGAAAACCAACTAAATGAAATCAAATATCTTTTTTTATCTTACCCATTTTGGTAAGCTGAATTTGATTCTGCTAATAACAATGAGAGCAAAGAGCAAATGAGATAAAAGGCTTGTAGACGAATCATATCAACTCTGAGGACTTTTAACTCCAAATGCAATTCCTACAAGAAGCAAAAGTCCAACCTGGCCTAATCCTAGTAACACCCCAAGATGTATGCTTGGACCTGTGCTTATTACACACCTTATGTTTTAATTTCACTTGCTCCCAACACTGCAAAGAATTATTTAGATGTGATGATCCATTAGGTAGCTTTTATGAGATCAAAGAAGAAAAGAAACAAGTATAGCATTGAGTTTTTACAACACAATCCGGTGAAAGAGTGATTTCTCTCAAAATATTGCTTAGGACGGGTTTCAAGTCACCAACAGCCAAAAAAACCGGATGCAATGACGTTGAAGAGAGCAGCTTGTTCGATACCTTTCAAACTGCAATCCATCTCTTCTTCATATCAACATGATTATAAATATTATAGCTCGAAGAAGGTCTCTTAACCATAGTTTTGACTTCATAAAACTCATCTAAAACTCTTTTTTTATTGTCTGAGTTAAAACAGATACAGCAATTTTTTTTTATCTCACTGTATAATTCTAATAAGCAGACGATAATTACAAAAATTAAAAATGAAATATAAAAAAGAATATACTTATAATATACTTTTTTTAAGTTAAAAAAAAAGAGAAATAGAGATTGGAGAAAAACCCCATTTTCAAAATGTAGAATGGAGCTAAAAATAGGTTGGACCGTTCCACTAATCTTTGGGATGAGCAAACTTATCGAATTTTTTACATTCACGGGACTTGAAAGTTAAAACATCACATGAACTTGAGGACTTTAACCCCAAACACAATCCCTAGGAATGTTGCAATGGCGATCCCAAATATTCCGACAAGAATCCCGGGAACTATCAAAGAGCTCCATCCCTTTTCCGTAGCCATTCCCGCAGCAGTTGTTGGTCCACCAACATTTGCGTTTGATGCAAGAAGCAAAAGCCGTAGCTCTATCTTCATCACCTTCCCTATTCCTAGTAACACCCCAAGATGTATCACTATTTGTAACAAAGCAAACATAAATATGCTTGGACCTGTGCTTATTACACTCCTTATGTTTCCACTTGCTCCCAACACTGCAAAGAACACCTGTTTTTTTCCATACAATTTGAATAGCTCTTGATCAACACACATACAATTATGCAAATGGTGTATAAGTATATAGATAACTATGTATTCATCATGTCTCTCACCTGCATCAGAACTAGAGCCATTGCTTCTCCAGATGGTGCGAGATGGTCGAATTGAGACGGAAATATAGTTGCTAAAACAACAACTATAGCAGTTATCGCTGGTAAGCTACCGCCCGAAATCCCTAAATACGTTGTGAAAACAGTTGCAACTTTGCATATAGCTAAGGACACAACTATTCCTGTAGCCATTTGTATCACAGTAATTTTGTCTCTGCTTTTCTTGACAATCACACCATCATCTGCCATTATATTAAAAAGGGCATAATCAAGTTATTATAAATCAAACACACAACTTCGAAATTGGTTATGTGATCTTGCTTACCACTAGTACTTTCTGGTGGTGCAGATTCAGCAGGTATTTTAGAGGCTAAAGCAAACAATGACATGAAATACAATGCACATATAACACTATCAGCAGCAAGTCCAGCAGCTATCACTGAAGGAGATACATCGAGAGCTTTCGCTATTGCAATGTAGTTTCCAGCTGCACAAAAACAAACAAACTAAGCAAAATTCTTCAACTTTATATTGCAAGATATATATATGGATGGTTTACTATTTACCTCCACCAATATGTCTTCCCATAAGGGCAGCTGCTATTTTCCAACTATCAGAACCAAGCGATTTCATCGGTACGAGTAAGTAAGCCAAAACAGTCCCAACCGTTGTAGCAACTGTTTTTTTTAATGAATATAACAGAATTGGATTTAGATGAAACAGAGTCATGATCGTGATCATGTAGATAAAGTGAAAAGAGAGATGAAGATTTTGTAATTACATGATCCGATGAGAAAAGCAAAGAGAAGTTTTCCAGTAGATTGAATCACACGGCGAAGATCTGCTCTAAACAAAAGCAGAGGAACAGCTAACGGGAGCAAGAAGTTCATCATTACAGAGAAAGCAGGAGCTTCTGAAGAAATGATCCCTAAATTGCTAGCTGCAAGTCCTATTAGAGTGCTCACTAGTGCACCGCTCATCGCACTTCCTATTTTTGTCTTTTCCGACCTGTAAGACCAACTGGCAATAAGAGCGGACGGATGATATGAACACATATCCTTTTATAGATTACTTTAATGCCTACCAAATACCGAAAGCTCCAGTGGCGAAGAGAGCAGTCCACATTCCCCATTCATCGTTGGGAGAAATGAGAGGCGTGCTTAACTGCGATCTTACTGTAACTGATCGTATCGGATACTGTCCGATAAATCTCTTGCATCGGCTACCAAACGGTGAAAACAGAGAAGAATGTAAAGAAGGAGAGGAGCTAAGGCGCTGAGAGTCAGCTTTAACAGAAAAGGCAGGAAGAGTGTTTTGGCGGGAAACAATGTGAGGTCGTCGGAGAAAAGGTACCGGTGACGACGGAGATGGGATTGAAGTTGCATTCAGGAACGGTAAGCTCGTCAACATGTTGCAGCCTCTAGTGGAGAGAGTGTGAGAGAAAAGAGAGAGAGAGAGAAAACACTCTTCCTGCCTTTTCTGTAAAATGATTTTGTAGAGATTGTGAGTGGAGAGTCTTTGCTTTTTTTTTTTGTAAAGTGAAATTGTCAGTGTATGGGAGATAAGAGATTAGAGAGAGAGACAGAGAGGTTACAGTTTCTTTGAATGATTTTGAGTGTTAGAAAAAGCTTTCTTGTATCAGAATCCTCCAATTCCAAGTTAATCTGTATATATTTTGATTTTCCGGTTCTTGGCAAACCATTCTGAAATGATCCGGTTAAGAGACGGTTTTAGCATAAGCGCAAATTACGGTATTTTAATGTTCATCGGGAGACAAACTTGTACATACTTAAGGGTGTTAATATGAATGGATTAATAATTGATTAACTTTTTTAATTACGAGAAATGGAATCTTATTCAGCCTTTCTTGAATGCAATCCAAAAGGTTATCTGTTTGATACAACTTTCCGAAAAGTCATTCCCACCATCGATCGCATACATATGGAAAGCAATTTAGATTTTAAAACCAAAAAGAAGATATCTATTTTTTAAAAACTTCAAAGTAAAGTTAATGACAAATAATAGAGAATAAAATAGTTCTTGAGTTTGTAGTTGTAGACAGTTCCACTAATCTTGGGATGAGCAAACTTATCTAATTTGTTATTGTATCGGAGATAAGAGATCGAGGGAGAGAAGTAGAGAGGTTACAGTTTCTTTGAATGATTTTGAGTGTTAAACATTAGAACTAAGACGTTTTCTTCTCATATAAACAAAGTCCCCTCTCTCAAGATGATAGTGGAATGCAAATGCTCATAATACAGCAATCAAAACATTGAGACGCGATTTTAAATAAGACATTCAAAAGTAATGTGCCACGATAAGGATTTAAAAGAAACGGCAATAAGACCATATCAACCACTCAACCAGTGTTACTATCTTGCCTTCGCCTAGTGATCCATGAACTTTTAAGCTAGGCACTACAAAGTATAAAACAGAGATTTTTTTTTCATGAGAATTGCAGTTGTTCACTAAGCACCAAAGAAGATAAACGACTAACTATAGCAAACAGAATCGTAATCGTACAGTAATTTAGTGAGCAGAATCTACCAAATATGAGCAGAATCAGATCCATAATTAAGTTATATTACCATCTTCACATGAACTGGAGAACTTT
>NC_025702.1:12238763-12263887 GCF_000633955.1 Camelina sativa
CCCCGGAACTATCAACGAGTTCCATCCCTTTGCAGTCGCCATTCCAGCTGCAGTCGTGGGTCCTCCGACATTAGCATTTGATGCTAGAAGCAGCAACCTTAGCTCGATGTTTAGCAGCTTTCCTATGCCTAATATCACAGCTAGATGTGTCCCAATTTGGACCAAGGCAAACAAGAATATGCTCGGCGCCGTGTTTATCACACTCCATATGTTTCCGCTCGCACCCACCACCGTGAAGAATACCTGACAGAAAACTAGTTTGATTAATATCAAGAACGTTTTATTGTTCTTGAAACTCTTGTAGTTGTCTTATACCTGCATCAGAATTAGAGCCATGGCTTCTCCAGATGGAGCAAGACGTCCAAACTGGGACGGAAAGACGGTTGCTAAAATAACAACAACTGCGGTTATAGCCGGTAAGCTACCACCCGAAATCCCAAAGTGCTTTGTCAGCAAAGCCCCGACCTTGCATATAGCTAATGACACAGCAATTCCAGTAGCTATCAGTACCACAGGAATTTTGTTTTGAGTTTCAGAACCTTTGTTCGTCTCTGCCTCTGCCTCTGCCATAGAAGAGCAACATCTATGTCAAAATTCCGAAACAGAATCTATGAAATGGAATTCAAAATGTCATAACAAATTGATTAAAATACTGGCTAGAATCGACATGAAAAATAAATGGAACAGAACATTTTCCTCTTGATATCTAATCCAATAGAAGTGACTTCCTAACTGAAGATTTAGATAACCTCGATGATCAATTCTTTCCAAAGGGACGCCAAACCAAACGAAACCAGACATCACAGCCACATTCAGACTTACCAGTAGTCGGTGGTGGTACAGCTTCCGCAGGAATTTTGGATCCCAAAGCAAACAATGCCGCGAAATATAATGCGCATATAACATTATCAGCAGCAAGTCCAGCGGCTAAAACCGATGGTGTAACTCCGAGAGCATTTGATATAGCTACGTAGTTAACGGCTGGACATAAAACAATCAACATACAACTTATAAGCCATTATAGAAGAAAGGGAACAAGATAATGGAAGATTTAAATCACACAACGTCCAAAGACATATGGATGTAAAGTTACCTCCACCGATATGCCTTCCCATGAGAGCAGCTGCAATCTTCCAACTATCCGGGCCAAGTGATCTCATTGGCACAAGATAGTATGCTAGAGCTGTACCGACGGTTGTGGCAACTGTTATGAAAACCATAAAATAGCAAAAGCTCAGGTTTTTCAGATAATTTCATAAGTGTGAATGTTGAGTAAACTATGATCCTTTTGCTACCACCCCTGTCACTAAGATACAACAAGACAGGGACCTATTACCTGATCCAATCAAAAAAGCCAAGAGAAGCTTTCCAGTAGACTGAACCACTCGGCGCAAATCAGCTCTAAACAACAACAGAGGAACAGCTAACGGAAGCAAGAAATTCAAAACTACAGCAAAAGCAGGAGCTTGGGAAGAAATGATCCCTAGATTGCTAGCTGCTAGCCCAACTAGAGTGCTGACCAACGCACCACTCATCGCGGCTCCGACCTTTGTATTCTCCGACCTGTTAGAATCAATCACCCCACTTGTGATTTTCATTTCTTGAAACAAAAAATTAAAACCTCTCTTTATAAATTCATGCAAAATCAAATTCACCTAAGAATCAACATAACGGAAATTTCCCGATCAGAATAAACTAACGATCGGAGTTTTCGTAAAGAGTGACGATCATACCAGAGACCAAGAGCCCCAGTAGCGAAGAGAGCAGTCCAAGTTCCCCATTCATCGTTTGGAGAAATGAGAGGCGTACTCAACGATCTCACAGTAACCGATCGGAGCGGAGAAGATAATTCCGGTAACGACGAATCCGGCGAGAGAAACCTATCGCTTCCGTTACGAAATCGCGACAACGAAGCGGGAGATAAGCTAAGCCGCGAAGGGACTGGTTTAGCCGATAATTCAGGAAGATCCTTGCGTGAGACAATGTGCGAACGCCGGCGAAGTAACCTCGACGACGGTAACGAGATTCCGGTCACGTTGAGTAACGACAAGCTCGTCGCCATTTTATTCGCGTCAGCTTTACAACAAGCAAAGGTGGAAAGAGAAGCGAGTGAGTGATTACATGTTAAACCATGTGCGTCAACTTTGCTTTCTAAATAAATAATATATATACTTTGCTCACCTACATTCGAGCCAAACCGAATCTAAAATCAAATTTGGTTTTCATTAAACCAGTAAACCGAATTCGGGTTCAACTATAGAAGTGCCAAAAGTTAAAAAGAACAAAAAAAAAACAGATGTGTGGGTTTTATAAACCGATTCTTTTTACATCTTCTGTTTCTTGGGATCTTGTTTCTCATCTTCGTCCAATGCTTTGAGTTTGTTCTTGATGGCAGCTACTTTTTCGTTTCGGCTCATTTGTCCTGAGGTACTACTAGTTCCAGTTACAAACCTCGTTCTATTTGCTTCTGGTAATGATCTTTTGGAATGATGATCATGAGAGGAATCTTCAAGATGCTTCTCACTAGCTAGACGTACAACCAAAGGCCTACCACAAGCTAATCTCCCATGCATCTTCTCCTTCGCCAATTCAGCTTCCTGTGTACATCACTTTAGATGTAGAAATCAGGAGATTGCTCAATCAAAACACGCAAATGCAAAACCAAGAAAGCTTTTAGATTATTAGTTTACCTCTTTAAGGCTGAACTGAATGAAAGCATAGCCGCGTGGTTCTCCTTTCTTTGGCCCGCGTGTGTGCCAAAGGAAGTCTTCTGATAATATCTTCCCATATGGAGAAAACATTTTTATCAACGCAGCCCTGTGAGGAAGTGAAACTTATATAAAGTATTGAAAAAAGTTTTGAGCAATGGAATGGAGGTAACAAACAAGCTCTGATTTTTTACTTACTCGTTTATTCGAAGATCCAGGTTTCCAACATATAATCTGTTCTCGCTTTTTTCATCTACCCACCCACCAGTATCCTGTAGTGTGTATATATGTTAAAAAAATATTTAAAAGATGATACAATTTAACATAAAAGACAGAGAAGCAAACAAGATCTGCATTCTAAAATGAGTTTCAATGGCGTATTTACTAAGTTAAATGAAATAAATGAAGATATATACACACATAAACTGACATGAAAAAAATGCTTTATTGATTGTAGTTACCATTTTAATTGCAGAAACAAAAAAGAATCAATTCCAAACTCAAGATCTTAAAGAATGTGATACTGCATCAACCTGCAAATAAGCAAACATCAATCAACATTAGAAGTTAGAACCAAGATGTTTTCCTCTGATATAAACAAAGTCTCCTCTCTCAAGATCTCAGTGGAGTGCAAATGCTCACAGGCCAATAACATCAATCAAACATCGAGACGCGATTTCAAGTAAGTCATTCCAAAGTAATGTGTCACAATAAGGATTTTAAAAAAACGGCAGCAATAAGACCAACACAAAGGTTAAGTAGCAACCAGTCTTACAATACTCAGTCACCAATTCCCTTGGCCTAGTGATCCATGAACTTAAAAGCCTGGGTACTACAAATTACAAAACAGAGTTATTTTCCATGAGAATTGCAGTTGTTCACTGAGCACCAAACAAGATAAACCTTATGAGCAAGAGTGACCATAACAGACAGAATCGTAATCGTACAGTGATCAGTAGTACTACTCAATCCTAATTTCATCAAAAAAACAAGCCAAAATTGGTAGAAACCCTAATTTCATCGCGAATAAACCTCATGGATTTCGTTGATTTGTAATCACTAATTTAGTACGCACAAAACACCTTCTTCGATTACATCTCGATTTCGTTTAAATCTCGCAACTAAAACACGCTAGAGTAAACTAGAGAGAGAGTTCATATAATTCAAAAACTATGTATGTTCTAAAGATTAAGGGAGTTTCCATGGAAAGCAACTTACGAAGCTTAAAGCGCGATCTCGCAGACGCAGAGACTTCAACCAAAAAGGAGGAGCACCAGGATTTTAATGGCTGTATGTAACCAGTAAAATTATCTATCCGGTTAAGCAGGAAACCGAACCGGTGATTAGAATGTCTGATGAGTGGAAAATTTGAAGTTTTAAAAAGCTCGGTTGACTTTTGTAAACGACGCCGTTTCAATTTGGTTTCATCTTTCTAAGCTTAAAAATGATTCTATTGAAGTCGTCAGCATTATTCATGAAGCTATTGCTAGTATTGCCAATGGAATGAGATGATGAGAAGATTCCGTAAAGTAGAACAACAAAAAGAAACCAAAACAAATCATATGAGACTCACTTCTCTACAAAACAAAAGAGAGATTGCAAGTATTTTCAGAGTGTAAGAGACACAACGGGTGTTTCTTTTTTCGCTATGTAGTAAAATAAAAGAACAGCACACAAACTTTAAATAGTTTACAAATGCTTTTATTCTTTGGGAGTATGACACTGTTATCTTCTGAACATGCCATTGAAGACAATTGCGTTCACGTCAGTATTCTCAGAGATCTGTAGTGACGACACAGCTTGAGCAGCAATCAAATCAGTTGATATTCCCATGTTGTTGTTGTTGTTGTTATCCCATCCCCTTGCGAAAGGCTCATATGAGACTAACCAGTTACTACTGTCTCTTGGTCTGTTGTTACTATGAACCGCATAGCTCGAGCAGCGCTGGTGAGGAAACAATCTGTTTCTTCCACCACTAGAAAAATTGAATTTGGTAGTGTAGTCCCATGGTTTGAAATCTCTTTCATGGTTTAACATGTTTCGGTATGAGTCATCATAATCTTCGCCAAGTAAGACGTGCAGAGCGACAGCCTCTGAGATGGCAGCACCTTCCTCATCCAGTCTCTTTTGTTCCTCGAGCTTTTTAAGCTTCTTCTTCGCTAGCTCAACCCTGATGGCTGCAGAAGTAGCGATGGATTTTTCCAGTATCGTTTTCTTCTCTGATTGTTTCATACGCTCTAGTTCGTCTCTCTCCTGCTTCTTCTTTGCAGCCTCTGCTGAATCTTCTTCACCTGCTGCTGCCTCTAGCAGTCCTTCCTTCTTCATTTGTTTCTTCTTCTCTAGCTCAGCCCGGATTGCAGCAGAAGTAGCAATGGCTTTCTCAAGGCGTCTCTTTTTCTTCTCAGCTTGTTTGATTCTGTCCACTTCATCTTTAACTTGCTTCTTCTTTGCTTTTCTAACAGTCGGCTGAGCTTGTTTGCGCATCGAGCTACTGTTATCCATGATTGCTACAAGTCTTTGTTTGCCTGGCTTTATGGATTCTCTCCAAAGTGAAAAAAAAATAAACTAAAAAGTATACATTTACTAAATGTTATCAACTGGCTTCTTCTTTTCCTTGCTTACTTTGCTAATTCTACCAACTGAAGAACTTAACTAACCTCACTAGAACTAGGGGATGCAACGATCTCAAAGAATACTACACCCACTCAGGTATGTAGGTATACCTCATTTTACGGACGATACAATCCCAAACAGAAACAACAGGAGATAACAGAAGAGAGACGTTGTAGGAGTTTGCAGACTTATCCTTTGGAAGCATTCGTCCTATTTTCCAACATCCCTTAACTTCTCCCATTTTCTACAAATGAAACAATATACTTAATAAGATTCTAATTACAGAGGAGAACATCAATCCTAAGTCATATATATATATATATACCAAATCAACACATCTGCTTTCTCAATCTAATGAAAGCTGCACAACCACAACGTCACAGTACCATTAATCTAAAGAGACTGTAATTCAAAAGAACTAACACTGTTCAAGAAACCAAGATAAATCACCCACAATTGAAGGCACATATCCTTAATGAACTATGAGTCTATGAGTAAACAATTCAGTAAGAATTAACAAGAGTCAATCTGGCTAAAACATATGCTAAATAGGCTAAATCTGATAGCAACTACGGCTAATCAACCTATAATTCTCAGATCTGTTCCATAAACTAATCAAACACCAAAATCAAACCAAACACGACTTGAATTATAACTCGGTTCAAAGATCACAACAACCTAAACCAATCAAGGATTCGAATTGAATCGATCTACTGAAAATTGAATAGTTTTAAAAGATTAGAAAAGGGATCAGATCCTAACCTCGGCAAAATGGCATAGAAACAGACTACCACGAAGAACACCTCCGGAGATTAATCGGATTAATACAGAGACCAAATCGAGGACGTGACGTTTGCTATTTCTATCCACAGAGACAGAGAGAGAGATAAAAGTAGAGAGAAAACAGAGAAGCGAAGAGAAAGAAGAATTTTTTTTCCGTGCTTTGGTCGTATATTAAAAGTGAAAAAGATAGAAGAAGCTGACGAAGAAGAAAGAGTACAAGAGACAGCAGCCCATATGGTGTCTTCTAACCAATTGAAAAACGACACGTAGCGGATGAGGGCAGTTCTAGACTTTTTTTGTCAGTGGAAGTTTTCGATTGGGACTTTGGTACTTGGGCGGCGGTGTCAAATTGCAACTATGGAAGTCTGACCACCACGTGGCTTATGTAACTTTTGTTTAAACGGCTGAGATTGGATCTTATAAATAGGATAGAAAAGCAGTGGGCTTATATGGGCTTTGCTTATTATATTAATTGCAATTGGGCTGCTTCTGTTCGTTAACCACCAAAAAAAGAAGAAAAATTTAAACTAAAATAAAGGTGTTTTGTTAATTATATTAAAAAAAAAAAAATTGATAGGATGTACTAGTTTGGTGTTACTTTTGCTTGAATTTTAAATATGTTTGTTAGACATGATTCATTGATTTGTTTTATTTTTTTATTGCGATGCAAAAAGCTTGTTAACGAAAAGTTATTGTAATAACTAATAAGCATCTTTGTTATACAGTAAAACCTCTATAAATTAATAATGTTGGGACCAAAATATTTTATTATTTTATAGTGATATTAATTTCTAAATATATTTTTAATAGTTTAATTTTTAAAAATTATGAATTGAGACAATTTTAACAATAATTTTGGATATTCAAAATTTTATGATATTAAAATTGAATTTATAATATTTAGAAAGCATTATTAACAATAAATTACAAATACAATAGACAAATTCACTTAGAGCTTCTCCAACGGTAAAGATGTTATTTTGGGGTTTTTATTTTTTTTAAGAATATATTTTGTACTTTTTGAAAATAAGAACTTGTGAAAGAGTAATTAAAATTTTGCTCCTCCAATGGTGAAACTCTTATTGGGATTCTTAATTTTGAAAAAAATTATACACCCATCACAAGAACTCACAAAAACTCACAAGAAACAATATAAAAGAGAGGTTAAGAGAAACTGATCAATGATCACATTTTTAATGAGTGGAGAGCCAACCAAATCGGCTCCTCCATCACTATGGACGAATCTGCAGCTAGCTCTGTTTTTGCAGAAGCCTCTAGCTGAATCGATAAAGCTCCTGAAACACCGATGGATGCTTTGTTTTTAGTAAAATTCAGTAACAAGTGATCTGCAAAGCAACAAAAAACAACAAATTAAACACAAAAGATACTTGCTTTCTCGACATTTATAGACTTATAAATGATTACAAGACGATGATCATAACCAAAACTGAAACAAAAACAGATAAGTTATATCCTAGTTCACTTTTTAAAAGCCACCATTACAATCTATATCAACTACAATGCGACATACTTCACAGCCTTACCAGCACAACTAAAACCAAGTTGCAGCTCAATTAAAACATCTATTTCTAAAGATTAAGCATCTGTTGGTGGCATAAAAAGCATAATTCACAAGAAGCAGAGCAATAAAACAGAAAACAGAGAGAGGTAAGAGAATAAGGCAGAGACTTTGATCACATTTTACAAACAGATTACCCTAATTACAATCATGCCTATGAACACAGATAGAAACAGACTTTAAAGAACCCTAATTTCTATACCCTTACTAAACAAGAATCCATAGAATCAGAGAAAGGAAATTACCTTTACAATCGAGATTGGTTAATCAAAATCTGCGAGTTGGCGAAGGTAACGCTTTGATTTGGTGGAGAAGACTCACCGCTTTCACATTCAGACTCATCGCTTAATCTAAAGCTCCAATATGTCGTTCCGATTGGTTAATCAAAATCTTTGATTTCCGATTGATTAATCAAAATCGCCAATTAGTGATTGGTTTATCAAAACCTCCGATTGCCATGTTCCGATTTTTTTTTTTTTAAATCTCTTCGTTTTGGGTTGAGAGTATCGCGAAAGAGAGAAGAGGAAGAAGAGAAAGAAAGGGGAAAAAAACTTGTTTTTATATTAAAAACCAACTCAACGATATGTTGACACATATCTAATAAGAGCCAACTCTTCAGCTTACTAAATAAGAGGCAACTCTTATCTTTTTTATTCATTCTGATTTATTTTTAATTACAATTTGTAATAAGAACCTTGGCTAAATCCACCGTTGGAGAAACTCTTATACACATGACATACATAAAATTAAATTTATGAATAATAATATAGATTGTTTTATTTTAATATTCAATCAAACTATCAAAATGTAAATGATGGATATCTAAAAATTGAAAACTTTAAAAAAATATAGATATATTTATGACATGTTACAAAATATTTTATATCATTATAGTTTGAAAATACAACATAACAGTTGTTTTGTAGATTTGAGCTTTAGGAGAAACATACATTATATTTTTAATTTACATGGTTATTAATTTATGATATTATTGGGACCATATTTTACATGGATATTTTAGAAAAATTATTATCTTATTATTTTATCGAATTTTGTTATTTTTTACACTGGTCCGATTTGGAACTAACAAAATTTATTAATTTATAGTGTTTATTAATTTATAGAGGTTTTATTGTATGTTACTATGTGCTAGGAAGAGTCTCTATGCAGAAATCAACAACTTGTGTTTATATGTGGTTATGAATTTTTTCCCAAAGCCTCCATCGATTTGTTTGTATGAGAATATTCAAGATGCCATCTGTATATATGCCTTTTCATGACTTTGTGTAAACTACGTATCATAAAATCATATAATTTGTGATTTGTTCATTAATATATTTTTAAAAAATATATACATTGCTTTAAGTGTGGTAATTGTATTATTGGTGAATATTTTATTTTCTTTTTTTCGTTTGGTGAAACGAATCCTCGGAAAAGCTTTTCGTGATTCACTTTCCAGTTTTATCTCAAACTCTTTCTCTCTCTCACCTCAGCTTCTGTCGTCTCCTCCTCCAATCTCCCAAATCTAAAAAAAATTCAGAAATATTTATTTACAATTACAAAACACATAAACTTTGGTTCGGTCTTCTTCAATTTTCACCGACACAAACCCCCGTCTTCTTCTCTCATTCTCTCCCTTCTTCAATTTTCCCAAAAGGTAAAAACCGCTAACGATCTTCTCAATTCTTTTTTTTTTTTTACCTCTTCTCGTCTTATTTCGCTCATACTCGCCGTTGTGTAATTCATATGAATCGAGATCGGAGTATCTAATCTTTCCCCTAACTTCATATTTCTTTTGCGAGATTTGTTCGTATTTCCCTTGATCGCCACGAAAGTTTTAGATTGTGATTCCTTCGCTTTTTTTTTTTTTTTTTAAAAAAAAAATTTTAGATGCGATGTTCTGAAAATATAGTTTGATCCGTTTTGTGAATAATCATACTTATTAACTCATCAGTCTATCACACAGCTTGAATTTGCAGTTTCCTTTCACGCTCGTGTTCCTTTGTTAAGAGCAGCCGCTCATGGCTTCTACAGTTGATCTCAATGTCTTCTCATCAGTCCCTGCTCTTCAGAGTAACCTCGGAGTTTTGTCTCCTGATCAGGTTTTTATTTTTTATAACCTCTCCATTTGTCATCTGTTCATGTGGTGACCTAGTAATCCTTCTTCTCCTTCGTTATGTCATTCTGCTTTTGATCTGGTTTTTGTGGCAGATTGAATTGGCAAAGATCTTATTGGAAAATGGTCAGAGTCATCTCTTCCAACAGTGGCTTGGACTTGGTGTCGATGACAAAGAGAAGCTAGCTTTTTTCGAGCAGGTGTTTTTGTTTATTATGTGTTTTTTTTCTTACATGTGACATCTCAATGTTTTGATGAATGGACACATAGTAACAAGATTTTGAAAATAATTGTCTTATTAGATTGCTCTCCTAAATTCGAGTTATCCTGGAGGTTTAGCATCATATATTAAGACTGCGAAAGAGCTTCTCGCTGATTCTAAAGTAGGGAAGAACCCATATGATGGTTTCTCTCCTTCTGTAAGTTTCACCAAATCATCCCTTTTTTTTTTTTTGTTAAGAATTCAAATCTTTTATTGGTCTCTATTGTTTTTTAAAAAAACATAAGGTTCATGTGGTCTTTGCAGGTTCCTTCAGGAGAAAATCTTAGTTTCGGTGATGAGAACTTTATCAAAATGGAGAAAAGAGGTGTTGTTGAAGCTAGGAATGCTGCTTTTGTTCTTGTTGCTGGTGGTCTTGGCGAGCGTCTTGGTTACAATGGAATCAAGGTATATAGTGAACTATGTTTCATTTACTTAAATCAGTATTTGTGTTATATACAATAGTTCTTATCAGCATTGCAATGTGGTAGAAAGACTTATGAAACTGAGGAACATGAACACTTACTTGTCGTTTCGAAATATACCTGCCAGACATATTTGACCCAAATGTGAATCTTTTCTTAGGTGGCACTTCCAAGGGAGACTACTACAGGAACATGCTTCTTGCAGCATTATATTGAATCTATACTGGCTCTTCAAGAAGCTAGCAACAAGCTCGCTTCTGGTGTGTTTCTAACTTTTTTTGACATCCTTATTCCTGGCTACAAGATATCTGACATAATCATCATAAGTGCAAATAAGTACTTCTTCACATTCCACAGGAGTAATCATGCTTGTATATTTCTGCAGATGAAAGTCAGAGAGACATTCCTTTCATTATTATGACATCTGATGATACACATTCACGTACACTGGAGCTGTTAGAGTTAAACTCTTACTTTGGGATGAAATCTACTCAAGTACATCTTCTAAAACAGGTAAATAAATAATCAGCTACTGAAAGTCCTGTAAAGAGTTTTCTAAAATGTAAAATGTTTTAAGAACCAGTGCACTATTGGCTACTCTTCTTTTTTTCTAGGAAAAAGTTGCATGTCTTGATGATAATGATGCCAGGCTTGCATTAGACCCAAAAAACAAATACAGGATCCAGGTACATGTGTCTAGTGTTAACATTTCCAAAGCTAGTACAATGTTTGCGGGGCTGACTGTCGTTTTCTTGGCTATTCATAGACGAAACCTCATGGCCATGGCGATGTACATTCACTTCTTTATTCCAGTGGCCTTCTTCATAAATGGTTGTTCATTTGTCAGATATATTTTTAAGTGAATCACATACATTTTGTAAGTTTGTTGCCTATAACATTTTTTATTTGTTGCAATTTCAGGCTTGACGCTGGTTTAAAATGGGTTTTGTTTTTCCAAGATACAAATGGACTTCTCTTCAATGTTAGTAGCAGCTTCTCAACTCTTGTGTCTTAAAATATTCATACAGTTTCTGGTTGAAATTCACAGTTGTGTTTCCTTGGTCCAGGCAATTCCAGCTTCGTTGGGTGTGAGTGCTACCAAACAGTATCATGTTAACTCTCTTGCTGTTCCCCGCAAGGCGAAAGAAGCCATCGGAGGAATTACTAAACTTACCCATGCGGACGGTAACTTAAGTGAATAGTAATAATCCATAGTATCTATACATCATCTGCTTAATGACACTATTCATTATGGATTAAAATGGTTTCCAGGGAGATCTATGGTGATCAATGTGGAGTACAATCAACTTGATCCTCTACTAAGAGCAACTGGATTCCCTGATGGGGACGTTAACTGTGAGACAGGCTTTTCCCCTTTCCCGGGAAATATTAATCAAGTGAGTTGTCTTGTCTTCTATTCAATGATCCCAGACTTGTTACTGATTTAGAAAGATTTCAAGACTCTTGATATTTTGCTTATGTTTTTAATTAATGCAGTTGATTCTGGAACTTGGTTCATACAAAGAGGAGTTGCAAAAAACTGAAGGGGCAATCAAAGAGTTTGTTAATCCAAAGTAATTCTTCACACTTCTCTCCCCCTTGATTCGTCTTTTCCTTATTGTTCCCCTACTAGAATGTATCATTGTCTAGAAACTCTGATTCTATGCCTTGAACCTACTCTCTGGATTATGTAATAGATACAAGGATAGCACCAAAACGGCGTTTAAATCTTCAACTCGTTTAGAGTGCATGATGCAAGATTATCCAAAAACATTGCCTCCAACTGCACGAGTTGGATTCACGGTAATTATTGCTATCTGTAATGAAAAACAGTACTTAAATTATGCATTGCTTTGTTGTGACAACGTTTCTTCATGTAGGTGATGGATATATGGCTTGCTTATGCACCTGTCAAGAATAATCCTGAAGATGCTGCTAAGGTAAATAAATAGTTGATGAACAGAGCAAATAATGATTAATAAACTTCAATTTTTAAACTGGATCCTAGAATTGAAAGGCATACAGGTTCTTGTGACTAATCAACTTGTTCTCGTTTCCTTTCTGACTAAAGGTACCAAAGGGAAATCCATATCACAGTGCAACTTCTGGAGAAATGGCGATTTATCGTGCTAACAGCTTAATTCTTCAGAAGGTAACAACTAGTTGTATCAATTAATGTTACACATATGTTTCTGAAGTGTTCAAATCTTTCCCTAGAGGCACTTAATTTTATCGTATATCCTTACATAAACTGGTTTGAGTCAAAACAATTCGAAGTAGTCTTCTCCATGACGGTTTGTAATCTCTAAAGCAACATTTATTGTTCTTTGGTTTTACGAATTCCCTAGGCCGGTGTCAAAGTAGAAGAGCCTGTGAAGCAGGTCTTGAACGGCCAAGAGGTTGAAGTATGGTCTCGTATCACATGGAAACCCAAATGGGGAATGATCTTCTCTGATATCAAAAAGAAAGTCAGCGGGAACTGCGAGGTCTCTCAGAGATCTACGATGGCTATAAAGGGTCGTAATGTGTTTATTGAAGATCTCTCCTTGGATGGTGCTGTTATAGTAGATTCCATTGATGATGCAGAGGTATGTAATGAGTTCTTGAAAAACATCATATGTATTCCATTGTTTATCTCCTTTTTTGATTATTAAGAGATCACTTATGTGGTGACATTGTGAAAACAGGTGAAACTGGGAGGTTCGATCAAGAACAATGGTTGGACCATGGAGACAGTAGATTACAAGGACACATCGGTTCCGGAAGAAATAAGAATCAGAGGTTTCAGATTCAACAAAGTGGAGCAACTCGAAAAGAAGTTCACTCAACCGGGAAAATTCTCTGTGGAAGATTGAAGTTATCTTATGTGACACTTTTTATAAGTGTTATTTGGCAATATGATCAAAGTAGCAAATTTGTAACATTTGTCCTTCTGATGGAGCTTAATTCTTTCTTTTTTTCTTTTCTTTGTTTCTCAACAAACACCCAAATTCTTGTTTTTTTATTTGTTTATTTTAAATATTTTTCTAATTCTTAGTGACACTTTTTATTTATTACATATTATGAAAATTTCTGAAAAAGAAGCATTCAGCACTCACTTAATCTCATACTCAAAAGTTAACTTTCAAAGATTTTCTCATACAACAAGCCCACGTATGGATAATCTCCAACCTCACATAACTATTACATGGCTTGGTATTATTTTAAAAAAAAATGAATTTGATGTATTGCAATAATTTTTCAATAGTTATATATATAATCAGAAACAAAATCCATGTTTTGAATAAATTTTAAATTTACAAAATATNATTTTTTTTTTTTTTTTTTTTTTGAACAAAGGAAACATAGATTAACTTTAAATCAATATTCCTATTATAGCTTTTTAAAAAAATATGGAATAAAAGGCAAAATAGTTGTATATATTTATTTTTGTGGGAAACTAGCACATTCAAAGATACTTCACGTCAACTACATACCAAAATAGTCTGGTTTAGTTTGCTTTGGCTTGACTTGGATTAGTTTTGTTTTCTATTCAATTCACCTAACAAACGAGTCACGTTAATTTATAGGAGTACTGTACATCTTTTTATCTAAGAATCGTATGACTCCGACTCGTCCCACTTCCTCTCGAAGATATTAATTATTGATTTTTCGCCAGTGGAGTGAACACAGACCCGTACTAGGTCTGGGCACTAATACCCGTTATCCGTACTCGACCCGTTACTCGGCTCGTACCCGTCCCGAAAAAAGGGTACCCGTAACTTTATGGTCAAGTAAGGGATGAGTATAGGGTATTAGTTCAATTTTCAATACCTGTCCCGTTACTCGTCCCTTTACCCGTTTCGTTACCCGATCCGTAAATACCCGTTAATATTTTGTATTATTATTATATATTATTAATTTATAAATATATTTTATAGTTAAAGTTAAAGTCTAAGTTCAATTTAGCCCCATTGAAATCATATATACAAAGCCCAATTCAATTAATATATCCAATTGAATTAATATATTATATATAGACCATAAACTAGCAAACTAGTCTCCTTCTCCGGTCTCCACTACACGGCAGCTTACGGAAGAACGGCAACATGAAATTATAAGCTTTTATTTTTAAAGTTTGTAATTTTATAATTTTTTAGACTATGTTACATACATTTATAAGTTCTTTCTTTTTCGGATTTTTTATGAGTTCTTCCTTTTTTGGATTTTGGAATATGAAATTATTGGCATTTATGATTTAAATGGTCAACTATTTTTTACCGGGTATCCGTTTTTTCGAGTACCCGTTATTTAAGAATCGAATACGAGTAATTTTTTCTATTACCCGTAAGGGTCAGGTCAGATAAAGGGTATCAGAAATTTTAAGGGTATCCGTCATGTGCCCAACGCTAACCCGTACCATTCGTTCAAGGTCCACGTATCTTAATTAGATGCAAATATTTAAAAGTTAGGTTTGATATTGTGTTTAAAGGAGAGTCATTACATTGTTCTCCAACATGAGTGGTCTTAAAGTACTCTAGACTTCAAAGCCTACCGAACTTCCAAATTCTGAAACTGAAATATATATATATGTTATTAGTTAGGATGGTACAGAGATAAGGTACGTAGTTTATCTTATACTTTTTAATCCCCACATGTGTCATTGTCTAATAATGCTTGAACGCGACATCGTCCTATTTTAGAAAATTCATACAAGTATAGTTTTGCATATTGAGGAATACTGATATGTACTTGAACTTAATATATGGACCAAGACGAAATCACCGAAAAAATTGACGTGTTATGTTTTGGTCCCAATCCATCTATATGTTTGGTAAGCTCAAAACTGAATGACACATCGATGTATACGGTATTCAAATTTGTACTGGAACGGCTAATTAGCCCGACTCATCTTCTACTTCATTTTATATATATTTTAATACAAATATTTTTTCTTACTCTTTAAAAAAAAAATGTAAAAAAAAAATGGGTTTTGTAGCAATTAAGAAGTGGAAGAACCCTTGTTGTATAATTTGATTCTCCGGCTTATCTCTTTCTCCAACTCTTCTTTTCCTCCCACTTCTTCCAGTTCCTGCACCATTACCAAAATCCAAACTATGTAAAAAGTCAATCCACGTTACATGCAAAGTAGCACTTGATATCTCTAATATTTCTTAGGTGTTATATAATATAGATTCTTGCCTTTGGTCCAAGAAACAGCCCATATGGTACACCCTTGAATTTGTCTGTGTGGTGTAGCTGAAAATTTAAAACCATATTATAAATCGATAGTACTAATTATGAGATAAAAGAAAAAAAAATTCCCACGGTCGGATTATGTACTGCATGGTATTAAACCTGGTGAGCTGCCGCGACCTTTCGGAGGTAAGGGACGTTGGCAATAGGACCGACAGGGAATCTCTTGTGCACGAGTCCATCGTGGACGAACATGTAAGCCATTCCAAACATCGTTATTCCCAGTCCCTGGCATGTCCCATATACAAACACCAGTCCGCTGAGAGTCAGCAAAACTCCAAAACCAATCGTTTTGAGTGTTTTCCGAATTTTCGAAAATAAACTAAACTGAACCGATATTTTTTTTTATGTAAATATAATTCATTAGTTCTGATAAATAGAACAAGTTTTTTATTAACTTAAATTGTAAGGAAGTCAAAGACCAATTCTTTTCAGGTTTTGGATATTGTCGTCGTAAAGAGAGAAAGATAGAGAAAAGACTCACGGCACCGAAGCAGAGACCAGGAACAAGTCCTTTATTAAAAAATCCATAATAGAGTAGACCAATCGCAGGAACCGCGTTTATTATAGCGAACACATCGTTTAACTCAAACGCTCCTTCTCTTTGTTTGTGATGAGACTGCCACAAAACCAATTTTACCAAATAATTGTCATTTTTTTTTTCTTCATTTGTAGCAGTAGAACCGGAAATATAAACCGTAATAATTTGAGAAAATTGAATTACCTCATGCATGTTCCATAAAGAATCGTGCCATAAAGCTCTATGAGCCCATCGTGCCCAAAACTCCATCCCAACCTAAAAAACATCCAAATAATTTTTACAAAAACAAACTACAAAAAAAATGTGAATAGAATCGGCATACGCAAAATCGTTTAAGCTAATTCGCGTTTTAGACTCCCAAAAAATGTGAATGTAAATATTTGGTTAATTCACATAAAGTTGGATATTGGTTTGGATAATTCGGCATAGAATATAATAAAAGTTCGGTTTGTTTTTACCACAATTTAGGAAGAAATTGGAAACTTACTGCAGCACCAACGGCTAGAGCAAATGTAGCAAACATCTCTGATGCAGGCACCTCACCTCCCTAATATCAAACCCAACAAAAAAAAAAAAAAAATCAAGTTTCACTTTTCGAAATTAAGACAAAAGTAAATTTGATTTTGTACTTTTTTGTTTCTGTTTTTTTATATAATTTTTATTACCTTCATTTGCCAATAAAACCGGTAATAAACAGCAATGATAGCCATAGAAGTAATACCAAAGCTCGACATCACAGCTGCGATAAAATAAGTCATCCTCTCCGTTTTTTTCCTCTCTGCTTTCTTGAGAAGCCGCGACGTTGCCAACATCTCCAAAGAGCTCGTCGTGCTTTCCGGTTTGTCCTCGTCCATGGGAAAGCTCTGTTTCCGTTCTCCAACGACGAAACAAACGGTAAGAATCTTTCTCCGTTTAAAGCTGTTGAGTCGTGGAGATGGTGGGAAAACGGCGGTGGAGATAGGTTGGTTTGAAGAGAAAGAAGAACGGGTGAGTGGTTTGAGTGTTACGGGGATTGTTAAGAGTCCTGCTGCCATGGGAAGGAGCTCGTAGAGGTGTTTTTTTTTTTTTTTTGTATTATACTTTTGAAAGAGAGTTATAGAGAGAAAAATGTGTGGTAAAGCTTGCAGAGACAAGTGAGTCCACAATATTCTTTTTATAGTTACTTTTCTAAAAAATCATGTCATTTGTTTTTTTTTTGGTTAACACTATAAACATGTTATTGTTTAGAAAATATCTTGATTTAATGATTAGTTAGTTAGAGTATGTTGAGTTAATACAATAACATTGTTAATCTTTTATGAAATGAAATACAAACAACCATATATAAAGTAAAGCATACCATATGAAACAAAATACTAAAAGTGGAGAAAAAATGAACGTTTACACATTGGGTTGTGGTACCGGGGTTTTGAGTTTGAGGTAGCGAGAGGTGATGGGCCATTTCTAGGATCCCAAGTAATCGACAGCGAATCACTCCCACTTCTCTTTAATGCCTCCATGTGTTCTCTTCTTCCACCGAATAAGGGAGAGGAGTATCACCATCTTCCACACATGTCTAGTTGTTAGTGGTCTATTTTGGTTCTTCAGCTTACATACTCAAGGTAAAATGAGTTAACCCTGTTAGATCAATATCCTAATTCTGTTCATACTATTGGCTATTTAGTTTTGTAATATACATTACATAATGTTGTCGATTGGTGTGTTTCTACGGTTTTTTCAAAATAGGTTTTAACTTTGACTTGGTAGAGTTCTGATCATAATTTCTATGTTATTTTTTAAACAAAACATAAAATTGTTATGACTATATATGTGAGTGATTAGAACCTTAAAAAGTTACCCTTTTGCCTTACCATTCTTTTAGTAATGTCTTGAAGCAAGCAATATTCATCGTTATGAAAGGAGTTGTTCACACACTACAAAAAGTAGAAATATGAGATATCTATAGTTGAAGAAGAGAGATGATGAGTGAAAAATTCGTAACCATATCAACAATCATTGTTTAGAAAGGAATATGAGTGGCTAGCACAATAGTTCATCCAAAAAGGACATTATAAGAAGAAAAAAACGTAATTCAAGAAACGTATTCATCCAAATAACAGTCATATCTTTACGAAGAGTAAAATGCTTCTATAAAGTTGCATGCAATATGTCTACTATAATCTCAATATGTACAAAGGGTTGCTCTGACTCTACAAAAAAAAATACAGATAAAATATGAATTATTGAAATTCATTTGAGATTGGTTACTTGAGCAAAAAATTTCAACCCTTAAATATTTTGTTAGGATTTCATAACATTTTTTCTTTTTCAACCACACATTAGCTTAAATAATACTATATAGGTAATAACCTGCGGTTATCCGCAGGTTGAAATTTTTTTTTGATAAAATATTATAATAATTTATTTTGTTATTATGTTATTTATTAGTTTTTAAAATCTAATTTATTAGATTTAAAATATTAACTGTTAAATTTTTAATAATATTTTTTCAAGTACAAATTAGTTTAGATTCAAATAGATTTTATTTACTTTTGTAGATTTTAATTATTTTTGTATATTTAATTTAATTTGATTTGTCTACTATTTTTTTATTAATAATTAATAAAGATTAATTAATTAATTAATTTTTTTAATTGCAAAGCAATGTAATTTTTTACGCATTTTAAGGTTAGTTTTATATTTGTACTTCTCAATTAATATAGTAGGATAATTGGTAACCCAATTAGAAGGATTTTATAACTTTTAAGTCATATAATATTACAAATTCTTAGTCATCTTGATATATCTTCCAATTTAGACTTTTCTAATAATTTTGAATAGTCCGGTTAATAAAATTGGGAAGTTGAAAACCGTTTAAAACAGAAATTAAGGCATGTGTTCCTTTATCATGGATGTACAAAAAATCACTCAAGTCATATGAGTTGACCAATTTGCCTGTCATCTTGGGGAGACATCCTGATTTTGATCATACAATTGGTCATTTAGTTTTGCAATATACATAATTCATTGTTGATTGATATGTGTTTCCATGCATTTTCAAAGTAGATTTCAGCTTGATTTGCTAGAGTTTTAACCACAACTTATAAGTTATTGCCTAAGCAAAATATAAAGTAATGGTTCAAAATATATGTGAATGATGAAAACCTACCAAAGTTAGCCTTTAGCTATACTATATTAAAACAATGACGTATACTGATAGATTTGATGAGAATAAAGACACATAATGTGTTAGAGGAAGAATTATACTAGACTCTCATGATTATAATATTACAACTTATGTTCTCTTATATACACAAAGTATTTCCTAATGTAAATAATATATTTAGATAAATGTAAATATTCTTAAACTATATCTTCTAGATTTTTTTCAATTTACATATTCTTGGGTTTGCCATCTCGACTGTCGATCTCGGTCGATCTCCGGTTCTCCATATCCCAATACCTCCCAGCAAGCTCATATGTGGTAACACATGTGAGATTGGACAAGTCTTCAAAATAACGGCTTTATACCCGGCCGTCGGGTCATCATCGACGTTTATACCCGGTCGTAGGGTTCAATGCGGCTACAATACCTAGCCGTTAGGTCATCAACGTTTATACCCAGTCGTAGGGTCATCAACGGTGTTTATACTCGGTCGTAGAGTCATCTTCGTAGCATTTATACTCAGCCATAGAGTCAATTCCCTAGGTTATGCTCGATTAAGCAATAAACCCATAATTAGGATAAACTTGGTGAAATATCATCACCATCAATCTTCAAGAAACTAACAATTATGCTAGCCAAACTCACATCAACTTGGCCAATCAATGGCCAAACCAATAAAACAAGCATCCAACATGCTTAAGAATTATCATCACCGAACGAACCGAGCATGGTTCATGTTCATATCCACCACCCACCAAGAGGAGATGAACACGTCTTCTTCTTCCTTTTTTCTATTTTTTTTTTTTTGACCAAGAGGCCCAACACCGCCGTACGTGTTGGTTCATATTCACCAGCCAAATCATGGCCACACATCAAAAGACAACACACTCACGTGTGTGTGAAGACCAAATTCCAGAATTTTTTTTTTGACAAAAATCAGAAGAAGCTTGCATAAGAAGCAAGCGATAAAAGGTCAAAGAAATTATAGATTTTTTTTTTAAAATGAAGAAACGATGAAAAATAGATAGAAAATTATAGAAGCGGAAGCAAACAAAAATCCTAACCCATAGTAATAGAGATCCATGGGATCGACTGCTCTGATACCATGATAGATTTGATGAGAGTAAAGACACATAATGTTAGAGGAAGAATTATATTAGATTCTCGTGATTATAATATTACAACTTATATTCTCTTATATACACAAAGTATTTAGATAAATATAAATATTCTTAAACTATATCTTCTAGATTTTTTTCAATTTACATATTCTTGGGTTTGCCATCTCGACTGTCGATCTTGGTCGATCTCCGGTTCTCCATATCCCAATATATACACACAATATCTTAAGAAGATAAACAAGTAACTTGGCCTTAGTTTCACGGTATTCTAGTGCAATGTAGTCAATCAAAAAAGAGGTTACTCTTACAAAGAAATCATTTTTTTTGGTGAATCTCTTACAAATAAATCTATACAAAAGTAATATTAACAAGATATAATTATTTGACATTTGATTTTGAGAACTGATATAGTTTTATAACTTCAGCTTTTGTTTTTTCTGTTTAGGTTCTATAGATCTCAATTTTTTTAGAAAAAAAAAAAATTATTTTGGTTCGTTGAAATGTAAAAGTATTAAGTATGGTTAATTTGTATTTACCTAATTAAAAATATAATTTTGAATAGAATTTAGTTTTTGTCGTTTAATAACTAACTAGGTGATACCCCGTGCTACAACACGGGATTATATATTTTGTTAGTTAGTTTTTTTTTGTAATTTGCATTTTTGTAATGTAGTTTTTTATTTTGACTTATTTTCTTTGGTTATATAGTGTTTATTTGTGTATTTGGGGTTATATAGTAAATTGAAATTCCTAATAGAGTAAGTAGTTTGTAGAATGTAGCTTTTCACGAAAACAGACACACCGCAATATTGAATAATAATTTTGTAAGAAAATAGACACTCCGCAATATCGGATAGTAGTTTTGTAAAAAGATAGACACACCGCAATATCAGATAGTAGTTTTGTAAAAGAATGAGTTTTTCTTTATTTTGGTTTGTCGTCAAAAGAGGAGAAGTTGCTTGTTAAATTTTAGTCTGAGATATTTCAATTGTTAAGAAACCATTGTATTTATAGTGAGATTAGGTATATTTAGGTTATTATTTAGAAGTTAATATTTGATATATCAAATCTCAACAAAATTGTAAAAAACCCAATTTAATTTATAGTTTGATAAAAATACATGTTTTAACGGGTTTAACTCAAACTTTTTATATATTTTAAAATTTTTAAGAGTAAAAATATTAATATTACTTAAAATATTTTATAGACTTTCAATATATTATAATATTTTAAACTTTCGACGGAGTTCAAATATTTATAATAATTTAAACATTCTATTAAAATTTAAATATTTATAATATCTTAAACTTTTTTAAAAAACGTAAATATATTATTTTATGTTTACTTTTAAAAGTTTAAATATGCTCAAATATAGAACCAAATTAAACTGTTAAATTTGGATACATGATAAATCAAGCTTCCTGCTCATTTGTACTCAAAACATATTAGTCATATATTTATAGTGATTATCAACCATATTCCAAAATATTTAGTCGATGTGGGATATACAATACACCTTTTCTGTAAATTAGTTTACAACTTTACATATATATAATTTATGTGTTTTTTATTCTTTTCATCTATACTAATCATAATTAATTACTATAATTTCGTTAAGGAAATATTGAAAATCTAAACTAAATGATGATTTATTTTTATTTAATTGTATTAAATTGATTTGTTGTTTCCGTAAATATCTCACAATATAAAAGCAAATCAAATTAGTTTACATATATATACAATTTCGTATTTAATCTATTGATTATTTTGAAAGCAACAAAGTCACAATTGATAAGTATTAAAGATTTCTCATTATTATTAATATTCATTATAGTTATAGGGATTAAGTATGGTAGTAGTTAATATTTGATATTACTGAAGCCATTAAATACTCTGATACCAGTTTTCTTATTTATAGGGATTATACATCTGTTTGGTTGTGTGTTTAACTATTATTGAATCAAATAATATACAGAATCCGAAAATTATTAATTTGGAGAACAAACAGATCCGCAAATTTTTGTTCTTCTATTTTCGGGTCAGAGAGGATCCGCGTCCCGACTCGGTTAGTTTTAAGTTATTGACCCAAAGGTATAATGGTCATTTAGTTAAATCGAAACTATATGTGAATTTAGTTAAATTAAGTGATTCTCTAATCATTTTTAATGAAAAATGTATCAAAACAAAATTATGGTCCAATTTGAGTTTAGTGAGTACTTGAGCTTTAATAGAATAGTTTAAAATAAATTATAGCTATTGTGGTTCAGTTGCACCAACCAAATTCGCATTTTGGTACCATATAAATTTGATTTCGTGTTATTCACATTATAATAAAGTTGACTAAATTTCAATTCGATTCAATTCGGTTCGATTCGGTTTGGTTCGATTCGATTCGGTTCGTTTCGTTTCGGTTCAGTTCGGTTCAGTTACAACGCCGACGCGGAAATTAAAACGTTTTTAACTACAAAATTAATGAAGAGAATATTCCTGACTGACGCGTAAGCCTCCTCTCTCTCTCTAATTACTTCGTCTCCAGGGTAATCGATCTCCCTCTCTCTCATCTCATCTCATCTCATCTCATCTCATCTCTCCTCGTGAAATCACCATGAGTATGGAAGCATCGGAGCTACAGGATCTCTCCGACGACGCCGATTACGCTGCTTCTCAACAACAAGTTCGCATTTCTTACTTCCTCTTTCCTTCTCTCGCTTTCTCAATTTTTTTGATTCAACTCGATCGTTGTGATTTTCACAATCAAAATTTTTCGCCTAAGGCGAATTTGTATCCGTTCTCTGTTTGATTTCGATCTCCAAGTTATTCCCCCCGTTGGATTGATCGTTTGATTTTGTTTCTCTCTTTATGTCTCTTGATTTTGTTAGGGATCGGCTAGTATGATGCGTTCAAATAGCGGAAAGAGAAGTTTACCTAGTGAACACGACGACGCTGAGTTGATATATTTGAAGGATAACGTTGCAATTCATCCTACACAGTTCGCTTCTGAGAGGATTAGTGGTAGATTGAAGTTAACTAAGCAAGATTCTGTTCTCTTCTTGGTAATTGATCAATCTATCAATCATTGCAACTCCTTTTTTTTTATATACTAATCTGCTTTATGATCCCATTGCAATTTAGGAAGGTTGATTTGATTTCTTGATGTATAGTTTGGTATTCGTTTTTTCTCACTTTCTTCCATTTTTTTTATTCTTGCGTTTGATATGTGGCTAGTCGTGGATTCCGTATAAGGGACAAACCTCAAATGCAAAGCTATCAGAGAAAGGTATTTAGGGTTCGTTAAACTGATTTAGTATATGTTGGTATTGGAGATGATGCCTTACCTTTGTTCTTAGTTTCTATATCTTTTCTAGACAGGAGTCTTTATACCATTACGGCAGTTCCGTTCACAGAAGTGAGGTCCATCAGGCGGCATACTCCTGCTCTCGGATGGCAGTATGTAATCGTTGTTTTGTCTTCTGGTAAGCAAAAACCTTCGATTGTTTTCTTTTGTTTGGGTATATTTATAATGAAAATCTTGAATCACTGTTTAGGATGCTAAATTGCATCAACAATGTAATGGCTGCTAAGTCTTCCTAGTGTGTTTTGACACTGGTTAATGGGATGGGATTCCTTTAAATGACTTGCAGGACTTGCATTTCCACCTCTGTATTTCTACAATGGAGGAGTCAGGGAGTTTCTAGCCATAGTGAAGCAGCATGTATATCTTGCAAGGTTTGTGACTGATGTGAGATAGTTTTGTTCATGTGCCTGTATTAATATTCTTATTTGTGGTGAACATGTCATTATATTCTGTTCGTTTACTGTATTAAAGTAGCTTAGGAATGTACATCGTCAATGAATCACTGGTTTCTGACAGGCTTTGATAGCTCTTGTTACTGACTCATTAGGGAGACCTGTCATGTAAATATTTGGATGACTAGCTTTTATTGATTGTATGGAACTGGATGACTCGTTACATAGTTATGCTACAAAGAAAATATTCGTAACTATAGTCTTACATGACATTAGCTTTCTATAGGTCGGCAGAAGATGCAAATGTGTTCCTTGTGAATGATTTTCAGAGTCCCTTGCAGGTAAGTATACCAAATCATATTATGTTGGGTGAAGTGATGATTTTGGTTTATCTTATGGGCTAATACATTTTTATCATAATATCTAACAGAGAACTCTGTCTTCATTGGAGCTGCCAAGTTCACTGCCAGTAGCAAGTGGATTATACCCATCAGACGGAGGAACTTCTAATGAAAATCAAGGGAGAGCAAGTGCAGATGCTGGTAACAGAGTTTCTAGCGTTTCCCAGTATGGCTTGAGAAAGCAAAAGAGTCATGATCCTACTCGGGATCTTTCAATCCATCTTCTAGAAAAGTTTTCTCTGGTTACCAAATTTGCTCGAGACACAACCACCCAGTTGTTTTCTGAAAATAACGGCTTTGGTTCCATTGACAAGAGATGGAATAACCAACCCGTGCACAGTTATCCTGAAAAGTTGTCAAATATTGCTGAGGAAAAGCATCATGAAAACCCTCATAGTTACCCTGAAAATGACCCTTTCAAGGATGAAGAAATCTCTAATGACGTTGATGT
>NC_025702.1:12264881-12274415 GCF_000633955.1 Camelina sativa
GTTTCCCAGTATGGCTTGAGAAAGCAAAAGAGTCATGATCCTACTCGGGATCTTTCAATCCATCTTCTAGAAAAGTTTTCTCTGGTTACCAAATTTGCTCGAGACACAACCACCCAGTTGTTTTCTGAAAATAACGGCTTTGGTTCCATTGACAAGAGATGGAATAACCAACCCGTGCACAGTTATCCTGAAAAGTTGTCAAATATTGCTGAGGAAAAGCATCATGAAAACCCTCATAGTTACCCTGAAAATGACCCTTTCAAGGATGAAGAAATCTCTAATGACGTTGATGTTCCTGCTGATCCCTTAGAGGTGAGTACCATTTTTCTTTTGGTTATAAGCATTAGCATGTTGATGGAAATTATATCGGTATATTGTGAGTCTTCATGTACTTCAATATCTAGTTTTTTTTTTTTATGTCGGTATATTGCTAGTCTTCTATTTTCCCTATTGACTAAAATCCATACATCGTAAATTTTTTCCTTGTCTGATTCATTTTGGATGCCCAATTGACTTTCACCATGACCTTGGTATTTTAGTTATCCTACCCGGCATAATTTGAGTGCTCCCATTAGTGGACTTTGCATGCATGTCAGTGTCAGTTGTGCTTGTACTCTCAGTAAGTTGAAACACTACCTAGATACTAGTGATTAGTGAGTTACAGCACCTTTGGTTGCTCTTTTTTTCATTCAAGGGCAATCAATTATATATATTAAGCGTGTTGAGCATTGATTTTAATGATCAGCTTTAGTCGATATTCACATCTACAGTATATGTGGCTGCTTCACCTTGTATTAGCAATATAAAACATCTATGGATATTTTCCTTTCTATGCTTTATTAACACCAAATATCCGGAACTGATGGTTAGCTGGCTACTCGTAATGGCACGTGTACAGTATGGGACTCATGAATTTATTTGCTCTTTTGCAGTTTAATAAATTAAGTCTAGTGTGGGGAAAACCAAGGCAATCACCGATGGGGCATAAAGAGGTACGCATTTTCGAATTCTGCAATTTTTCAGTGTCCAGAAAGTTTAGAGAGGAAATTGTTTTGGTCCTGTGGTACTTTGTTTAGTAATAATTTATAGCCAAGCATTGTAGTTGATTGTAGTATATCGACAGAGAATGTGCAACCTGGTAGGGAATATGTCTTGCTTCTTTGTTTGCGAAGCGTATGCATAAATTTTTATTATCTTTTAATCATTTGTTTAAATTCAAACTTTTGGTGGATCTCAGTTCACAGCATTCTTGGATTCTGAAGGGCGAGTTGTGGAATCAAAAGCTCTTCGAGAGAGAGTTTTCTATGGAGGCATTGAGCACCAACTGCGAAGAGAGGTTTTAACTTTCTATTTCATATGAAATCTTAATTAAAAAGTAGGCGTGCGTTATTAAATGCTGATTAATTTTGGAGGATCATCATTGTAGGTCTGGCCCTTTCTCTTGGGATATTATACATATGACTCGACATATGCAGAGCGAGAATATCTTCGATCTGTCAAACGGATGGAATATGCAACATTGAAACAGCAGTGGCAGGTTCATTCATCATAATATCACATCATATCTGGATTTCTTAATTGGCTATGTAGTTCCTTTTCCCTATGATGTCTGAACTATTTACAGATTTTGACCGTTCGTAATGTTAGTTTATTTCCCGCATGTTTGATGCACTCTTAACTAAAACAATTTTTTTGACAGAGCATTTCTCCTGAACAAGCAAAAAGATTTACAAAATATCGGGAGAGAAAAGGGTTGATAGATAAAGATGTGGTAAGAAGGGTTTGAGAATTTTGATTTATGTGGTGTGGTGTGCCTTTTTCGTCGAATTCCTGTTGAGCTATCCCTCGTTTATTCTTTTGTAGGTAAGAACTGATAGGGCATTTGAATACTATGAAGGGGATGACAATCTTAATGTCAATAGCATGCGTGATATTCTGTTAACCTACTCCTTCTACAATTTTGACCTGGGTTACTGCCAGGTATTTATCAGTTTTCATAGTTCATTCTTATAACTGGATTACAAGTTGGCGGTGTCCTTACTATTCTGTTTGCATATTTAGTGCCAGTGCTCCCACTTAGCGTATAAGCAGAGATGCTGGACACTCTTCTCTTTTGGCTTTTTCTTTGAATCCACTGTGTGGCATAAAGGACAAATGTTTTTCTGGTTATTAGGGAATGAGTGATTATCTGTCGCCTATCTTGTTTGTGATGGAGGATGAATCAGAATCCTTTTGGTGTTTCGTGGCACTGATGGAACGCCTTGGACCCAACTTTAACCGTGACCAGAACGGGATGCATACTCAGCTCTTTGCACTCTCTAAGGTCTAATTTTGTCTTGTTGAGAACACCTCTACAGTTTACCTTTTTTTCTTCTATTTCTTCGTTTCTATCAGCATTCAGTATCAATGTTGGGATCTGAATCTGGTTCCCTTTCATTTTCATTGTCCCACAGCTGGTAGAGTTACTCGATATCCCGCTTCATAATTACTTTAAGGAGAACGACTGCTTGAATTACTTCTTCTGTTTCCGCTGGATCCTGATTCAGTTCAAAAGGTTTGATTCTTCTTTTCTGCCTCTTTCTTGTTATTGCTTAGACGTTCCACAACCTCGTTTTGGGCTGGAAACAAAAGNAACTGGATTACAAGTTGGCGGTGTCCTTACTATTCTGTTTGCATATTTAGTGCCAGTGCTCCCACTTAGCGTATAAGCAGAGATGCTGGACACTCTTCTTTTTTGGCTTTTTCTTTGAATCCACTGTGTGGCATAAAGGACAAATGTTTTTCTGGTTATTAGGGAATGAGTGATTATCTGTCGCCTATCTTGTTTGTGATGGAGGATGAATCAGAATCCTTTTGGTGTTTCGTGGCACTGATGGAACGCCTTGGACCCAACTTTAACCGTGACCAGAACGGGATGCATACTCAGCTCTTTGCACTCTCTAAGGTCTAATTTTGTCTTGTTGAGAACACCTCTACAGTTTACCTTTTTTTCTTCTATTTCTTCGTTTCTATCAGCATTCAGTATCAATGTTGGGATCTGAATCTGGTTCCCTTTCATTTTCATTGTGCCGCAGCTGGTAGAGTTACTCGATATCCCGCTTCATAATTACTTTAAGGAGAACGACTGCTTGAACTACTTCTTCTGTTTCCGCTGGATCCTGATTCAGTTCAAAAGGTTTGTTTCTTCTTTTCTGCCTCTTTCTTGTTATTGCTTAGATGTTCCACAACCTCGTTTTGGGCTGGAAAATAAAATCACTGTTACCCTATAAAAATTTGGGTGTCTGGAGTTTAACATTTATTGGTATTTCATTATTCGTCGGGAATTGGATATCGTTTGTGATCAGTTAACCATTTTACCTGTTCTGCAATACCCGCTCGAAACCCTTCCAATGTCTGAGATATCTACAGCAAGTGCAATGCCTAAAATAGCCAAAATACAGTTACATCATACTTCGAATGTGAATGCCCCAATATTATTTTCTTATTTTCAAGAAGAAATCTTTGTAAGTTTTACTGTGTTGTATTTGATTCTGGTGACAATGTGTCTCAGGGAGTTTGAGTACGAGAAGACAATGCAGCTTTGGGAGGTGTTATGGACTCACTATCTCTCGGAACACCTTCACCTATATGTTTGTGTGGCGATCTTGAAGCGATGCCGTAGCAAGATAATGGGAGAACAGATGGATTTTGACACTCTCTTAAAGTTCATCAATGAGCTGTCTGGGCATATTGACCTTGATTCGACAATCAGAGATGCTGAAGCACTTTGCATATGTGCTGGTGAAAACGGAGCTGCAAGTATCCCTCCTGGGACTCCTCCTTCTTTGCCACTTGATGAGGTTATGTTATACCCTCTAGAAGATGATGTTTTGTAAGTATTACAATTTTCCTTTTTCTTCAGGACATGTTACCAAAATTTGGATTGAGTTTTACTAGAAATCCCATACAATGATTAAGAAGTCAATGGACATATGTGTTTTTTTTTTCTTGTCTTTTTCCACTTGGTTGGTACTCTGGTGTCTAAAATAGTTTAGGTACAGGTATTGTGCTGCAGTTGATAATAAAGGTAAGAAATAAGAATGGATCCCTCAACGAATTAGGACTTGTAAATTATGATTAATTTCTTGCGTAGACTACGTCCCACAATGTAAAATAGTATTACTAAAAGCCATAATGATTCACAAAGTCTATGCAAGAATTTATCCCTCGAGATAAAGCAAGGAAAGTCCTAAAGCAAAGGAAAGAAATCGGTAAAGGCAAAACATGGGTCAAAGACAAGAGTGTTGTCTGGGTAGTGGGAGATGAGAGGCAGTGGAGATCCTATGCGGACGTCATAGTCAAAGCTGTTGGTCTCCTCCTCCATCCAGGTATTTCTTACGATACCGTTCCCTTCTCTTTCTCCTTCTTCTCCATGGCTTCTTCTCACTTCTGTAGACATTAATGGCTTATCGGTGAAATTAGTGGCGCCGATTGATTCAGGTGCATTCTGTTTTCTGGAACTGGATTTCTTGTTTAAATGGGTATTCCAGTAGTTCTTGACTTCGTTGTCAGTGCGACCTGGAAGGCGACCGGCGATCAACGACCATCTGATATAAAAGAGTAAGAAGTTAGAATCGAGAAAGGTACGAGAAGGTGGGTGGATCAATGGTGAAAGAGGAAAGACCTGTTTCCAAGAAGCTTATGCATGCGGATAATGAGGTCTTGTTCTTGAGGTGACATGCTTCCTCTTTTGATATTTGGTCTTAGATAGTTCTTCCATCTCAACCTACAGCTTTTTCCACCTCTCTTCAACCCTGAAAAAACATCAACGCAGAAACACAAACTCCTTAGTTTCCCAAAAGTCCCACGTTCTGTTTTCTGAGTAAACGAACAAAGCACAATATGAAAATTTCGAATCGAACCGGATCTACGGGAAATGTCTGCCCAGTTTCCTTCTCCATGAGTCTCAACATAGCTTTTCAATATCATGTCTTCTTCAGGTTTCCACAAACCTCTCTTCATGTAAGACTTGCCTTCTGTTTTCTGCTCCATATATGTTTTTTATTGTATCTTTTTTTCTCTTTGCCTCCACAGTTTTCAACTGAAGCCTGTTTATTAATTATATGCGCATAAAGTTAAGAGGTTTCCAACTTTAACTCTTACATGTGGGGACTATCTAGTAAAATTATTGAAGAGAAAAAGAGAACAGTGGTTGCACTTTTCCAACAGTAACTACTGTAAAATTCGTGCAAACTATAGCTGTAAAAGCTCTACTAGCTTGTTTTTATCCACAACATTGTCACAAATTATTGGCTTTTAAGGCAAACATATAAGCACGGGAGATCAGAGGTTGAAGATTGCCATCAACCTCGATACATGCGTTGGTCCATTTACATATACAATTGTGCGTTTACAGTTGTTGCATTTCAACAAATTCATTCTTGCTCAAAACGTGCAGTCTTCAAAATGTTGTGCCCAATTTTTTAATACAGAAGAGTCAAGACTAGAGCAAATATATATTTGAGTTCTCTATACATCTACGCTCTAGTTCTTAGATTTCGAAGTTTAATATTCTGGAGAGAATTAATTTTATGCAATTAGGAAAATCACATTTAACAAAACAAAAAAAACGCTTCATATATACCACGATTTAGTCTCGTTATATTCGATTTGATCCTTTTATCCACTTGGATCCAATAAAAAAAAAATCGTATAATTGTAAGTTTGCAGATCAAAGCAAATAATAAAAATTCAATATACATGCCGAATGCGAAACAAATTACTAATACCAAAAATTGGATACTTCGGATATAGTTTGTTACTTTTAGTAGGAGTTTTTTTTCCCTGGCGTATCAAACAGCTATTAAAATAAAGCCTCTAGAGGTTTTACTCTTTTTATATATAAATTTGTGTCAAATATATGAAGAAGACACAAGCCGAGAAAATTAGCATATATTATTATTGCATTAGAGGTCATACAAAGGATTCATTAGGACAAGACTGACCAACATTTAAACACTGACCAAACATTATTCAGAAAAAAAAAAACTGACCAAAATTAAACTAAAGAAGAATCCATTCACTCATGTGATCTTGTAACATCAAGATCACTCTTCTTGTTCTTATTACAATATCATAATACTTTCAACATAATCCGTGAAAGCAATCAAAGATGGTCCATATGTTGCGCATTTGATTCCTCCTAACCAAACTTCCCTTGAAAGTTTCCTCTCTAGATCAACATAGACAAGATAAAGCTGAAAAAATCGATCACGTGCTGTAACTATAAGCTCACCACTACCAGCAACAAAACCCACCGCACCTAGCGGCACAAGTTGATCATGCGAGCACATCTCTCGACTAATGTTGATAGAAACCTTAGACCCTTCTTGTTTCCCGGACGCATCTTCCAAAATCCATAAATCATACATGCTAATATTTTTTTTAGCAAGTAAAGCTAGTTTCCCTTGGTAGTTCACTAAGGTAGAGATACCAAAGAACGTAACATAAATATTACTAGCATCAGTCGGTATTTCAATAAAATTACCAAACTTTTCGGTCGCCACATTGAACCTCACTAATCTCGGTCCATGCGCCGTGTGAGCACCGTAATAAACAACACCATTCATGCATATTCCGCTGGTTATGGGAGAATGACTATTCCCATCCTCAATCATTTTCCATGAACCTTGACCTCCCAATGTAAACACTTCCACTTTGTATGGACATAGTAAATATTCTTTTGAGAAAAACAAGACCTTATATTGATAATTGATAGGATCATATCCCATATACCATGTCTTGAACGGTTTATCGGGAGCAGATTGAGGGCCTTGGGGAAAAAGTTCGCCCTTGCCAAGGGCAGGATTGCATATCCACAATTGATCCATGTATTCGATACATATCAAGCCATTGACACAAGAAGGCGAATAAGAGGTATTATCGATGCAACATATTGCATTGGTTACCAAAGATGGTGGGGATGACGAGAGGAAATGCCAATGAGAAAATGTGAATAAATGAGGTAAAGCAACCATGACACGTGGTGGCTGACGAGTAGAGGATCGAGATTGGTATGCGCCAATGAAATGTCGACTGCGGATGATTGAAGCCCAAAGCTTGGATACACATAGAAATATTGCTAGAGATTTCGTAGGCAATCTTAGGAGAATTTCGATCAAAAGGTCTTCAGAAAACATATTTAATGAACAAAAGAGTTTAGTATTTTTTTTTTCTTTTTCTGTTTGATAAGACAATCTTGTATATCTCATCAACAAATCAAGATTATATCTAATATATATACTATGGAGTGGGAGGAAATTTGCTAATCATTAGTGTAAGATTGACTTGACTTTCTTTTTTATAAAAATGTAATGTAATTAATTTCGTATCTAAATGGTCCGAGTCAATATATAATTAAGAATTACGACTAGGTTTTTCTAATAGATTTTCTTATCCAAATAGTTAAGTCAATTGAGAAGAGCAAATGGGCCACTGGTACTCACCAAATTTGGGTTTGAGTTCGGTCATCTCAAAAGAGACATTCCCGCCTAGTATAATTTGTAATGTTATCAAAAAAAAAAAAAAATAGTTAAGTCAATATAATTAAGAATTGCGACTAGTTTTTTTCTTTTACTTTTTTTACACTAAATTAGTTCTAATAAGTATCTCATTTTCAATTTTGTTTATCACTCTTGTTAATGATCTTATGAGCAAGAATCCACTTCCACTCAACTCACTTACAATTATAACTCAATGGACACAATATAACTTAGTCATAAACTTGCAAAGAATCTTGAAAGACACTTGACAGGTATTTGCACCTCTAGTCACGCCTTGCCTCGGAGATCTTTCCCTTCATTAATTTCATACGAAGAAGCTTGCTACGATTTTGTACTTACGCGAGCTTATAGAAAACTAGTTTCAACGTGACAGCTCACGTACGGTAATCTATAAGTAGAATTAGATAAGACAGAGTACAAACTTTTCTTAAACTGTGGCACTAATATGTGAATCCTATGTTTGCCAACCACGTACCCTTGCCTAAAATAATAAAGAATCGGCTATGCTATTTAGCGAGTCAGATCCAGAAAAAAGCTGAAGATCTTTCTGAATGATTAATTGCAACTCAAACCTCAAGTTTTCTCTGTGTGTTATCAAACTGTAACTCAAGCCACTAGTTATATAATTGCAATCATCATCATCATTGTCACTGTCTTTCATGTAATCAGTATCAAAATAACTACTGGCTTATCATTACGAAACATGAGATAACGTGTGATAGAAGAATTAGAGTGAATACTACTTATAGTGGACAATGATGGTGAAACCAGTCTCTTATTGGTGGGTACTTAGACCACAAAAAGGTATTGATGAATAAACTTTTGATTGCAAGGGTATTATAGAGTTTGGTCCACAATCTATCCACTCCTTGATATATCTCTACCTTAAAAAGATTAAAGTTTATTCATCAACTTATGATTCGAATCCTTAGGCATATGGAAGAAATGCTTGAACTGTGGGTGCCCTAAGAACCATTCCAACTCCTCTTCCTTAAGATGACCGCCTAATAAGTTTACCGCCTCTGAAATATAACACTTTCCAGACATCTTGAAAGGCTTCGTATACTGGGAGTAATCAAAGTACATACTCAAAGGTTGCATTACATCGGATTCATCCTCAGATTCCTGCAAGACACATATCTAGTTATACCAAGTTTTTCTAAGTTATACCTTTTCTAAGTTATACCAAGTTATACAGTTATACTTTTTAGAACGAATTCTTATACGGTTATACCAATATAGGGAGAGATACTTACCGATGAATCCTTATCATTTGACTTCTCAATTGAGTCCGTTTTATCGGAATCACGTTCTGATTCATCTCCACGAGTTGCTTCTTCTTCGAGATCTGCTGGGGGATTCGATTTTTCCACATAGCTTGGGTTCTTTGTACGAACCATTATGATTCTTCCACACATGCACACAAAAAACAACAACTGATTTCAACTTCAACTTCCACAAACCAAATTGAACATAATCTGATGAAACAAACGTCTTGAGGACTTTGTTTCATCAGAATTGAACATAATCTGATGAAACAGACGTTTGTTCCAAGCTTTTCCACAAACCAAATTGAACATAAAACAAACGCCCCAAAATCTGATGACTTTCAACGTTCTGAGGAATCAACACATGAAAAAAATCGACAAAACCCCAAAATTGAAAACCAAATTATCGAAAATCGAAACCCATATTACCCGATTTTGAAAAACAAATAACCCAAATTCGAAAAACCCCAACCTATTTCAACTTACCCAGAATCGAGTTATCCTTAGTTGCACTTGAGGGAGAAGAATAATTAACGGGAATTGAACAAGGGAGAGTGGAGTCGTGAATGAAGGAATTCGAAAGTTGGTTAGTTAAAGGAGAGATCCGATTTCAATTGGATTGTCCGAATTTTGTGGGTTTGGGTGGGTATAAGGTGGTTGGATCTGTAAATAACAAAAATGATATAGGTTTCTTTGTCTTTAACCACATTTTTGATTAAAAATAA
>NC_025702.1:12274800-12283207 GCF_000633955.1 Camelina sativa
GATTTCAACTGGATTGTCCGAATTTTGTGGGTTTGGGTGGGTATAAGGTGGTTGGATCTGTAAATAACAAAAATGATATAGGTTTCTTTGTCTTTAACCACATTTTTGATTAAAAATAAATAAATAAATAGTTTGTTATTTTCGCAGGGGATATGAGAATAGAAGTTTGATTAGAAGGGTATATTAGATTTTAGTCGACAAATATGAGATAATATGCGAGTGAAAGCAGAGCTTCGACTGTCATTGACGTGTTATTTTAATTTGTTGGTGCATATATAACTGGTCTTATCGATCTTCGTGTTCTTATTACAGTAACGTAATACTTTCAACGTAATTTGTGATATGATGTGCATTTGATTCCTCCGGACCAAACTTCCCTTGAACGTTTCCTTTTAAGATCAACATAGACAAGATAAAACTGAAAAGATCGATCACGAGCTGCAACTTCATCACAACAAAACCCAACACTCCCCGAACAAGATCATACGAACACATCTCTCGAGTTATAAGTTATAACTATAGAAACCTTAGACCATTCTTGTTTCCCCGCATCTTCTAAAACCCATATATCATACATACTAATATTGTTTGTAGCAAGTAAAGCTAGTTTTCTTTGGTAATTCACTAGGGTAGAGAAACCAAAGCCCGTACTATTACCATTGGTCGGTATTTTAATGAAATTACCAAAATTTTCGGTCGCCACATAAAATCTCACTAATTTTGGTCCATGCGACTGCGACGTGTCAGTAACATAATAATACACAACACCATCGATGCATATTCCTCTGGTTATGGGAGTATGATTATTCCCAACCTGGATCATCGATGAATCTTGACCTCCTAGTGTTAACACTTCCACTTTGTCGGCACTTCTTAAACATTCTTTTGAGAAAACAAGACCTTATATTGATAACTAATAGGATCATATCCCATATACCATTTCCTGAACAGTTTATAGAAATCGGATTGGGGGCCTTGGGGCAACATTACACCCTTTCTTGAGGCAGGATTGCATATCCACAGTTGACCCATGTATTCAACACATATCATCAAGCTATTGACACAACAAGGTGTATTAGAGGTATATTATCGACACAACATATCGCATTGATAACCTAAGAAGGTTTTCACAGGCAATCTTAAGAAAATTTCAACTAGGTCTTCAGAAAACATATTTCATTAACAAAAAATTTAGTATTTTTTTCTTTCAGTTTGATAAGATTTTCTTGTATTTCTCATCTATAAATCATGATTATAATATATGTATGTATGTTTTGCGTAAAATCATTATAATGGAAGATTGACTTGACTAATCTTTTTGTAAATTTTTAAAAATGTATATTAATCACCTCGTATTCAAATGGAATCAATACAATTAACAATTACAACTAGTTTATTAGTATATTATTTATAGTCCGTATCCAAATGGTTAAATCAATAGTTCAATACATTTAAAAATTACAACTAGCTTTTATATATATATAATTTCGTATCCAAATGACTAAGTCAATATAATTAAGAATTGTGACTTTTTTTTTTCTTTACTTTTCAACACTAAATAAAGTTCTAATGAAGTATCTCGTTTTCGATCTTATAAGCAAGAATCCAGTTGGTTACTGATCTTATAAGCAAGAATCCAGTTGGTTTCAGTTCTCTTACAGTTATAACTCAAGGGACACAATATAACTTAGTTATAACCTTGCAAAGAATCTTGAAGTCACTTGACATGACAGAAATGAGTATCTCGCGTGTAAGCCTCGCCTCGGAGAGCTTTCCCTTGACTTCATACGAAGAAGTTCGCTAAAATTTGTTTTTCTTATACAGGAAACTAGTTTCAACGTGGCTAAGAAACGGCTGTTGTTTCGGGTATCAACAAATAATTTCTTAGACAAGAAAACAAAAAAACTGATAGAGAGATCTTAAGGAACCTATAAAATAGTATATCATTATAGAAAGAAGTTGTATGAAAATGCATTTGATGAAGGATAAAATATTATTTTGCTTTCAAGTAACATCGAGATCAAACCTAGCTTAGAAACCAAATTTGATAAGCCAACAAAATGATGAAGCTTACAACAAAGCCCGTCTGACGATGAAAAGTCAGATTTCTAGGTACATGCATGCACTACCTCTAGACACTGAGTTATATAAACTTGAGATCTTCGGCATAGTCTACAAAGGTGTAGACTCTACTATGATTCTTAGGAGCTTCAAAACCTTGGATTTCAACTCTTTCGAGAGTTTTCCTTTCGAGATTGAAGAATAAAACATAGAAGGGTTTAGACGTATAATCCATGGACATAATTATTTCACCATTAGCAGTTACTCCAACAAAGGAAAAAACACCCTCAACAACTATATCCACCGGAATAGGGTAACGACAGCTCAACCATTCCTGTTTATGGGCATCCTCTAGGGTTTCCAAATAAAACTCAAGCGTACCCCTACGCCTTCTTCCATAAGGTTCACCGAACCAATCCCAACTAATCACGCCTAATTTACCCTTGTAATTAACCAGTTTACAAGCCATAGTGGAACAAGTAGATTTGAACCTAGTAGTAGAACTATAACTTCTCTTAAAATTAAGAAACCAAAGCTATTCATACCTAACATCAAAGCAAGCTATCCACACCCTTGTTGTGTTCAGTCCCGTAATACAAAAACCCATTGATGCATATCCCTTCACTTATAGGATAATGGTGTATGGGACACTGGATCTTTCTCCATGACACTTTTCCTGTTCCTACTGTCAGAAAATGTCCCTCTCCATAAGGTGATTTGCTTATCGCAAGTACCTTATATTGCTTGCATATGGGATCATACCCTAATAAGTTCCTCGGCTCACCACTCTTACTTCTCAGCTGAGGTAACCCCGTGTACTGTCCCGTGCTAGGGTTACATATCACCGGCAATTTATCTATACCTTCCTTTGAGATCCGCAAATTAGAGAAGTATAGTAGGCCAGAGACAGGGCCACATATATTTCCTGGTCCTACGTCTCCAAGCAACTCCATATGATAATCGGCGGATACTATAAGAGAATGATCCTCATCTGGACTCTGAGGCTGAGGACACGAGTATAAACGCCATTTAGAGTAATAATTGGTGGCGAATAAGAGACGCGGCGGCTGATTGGAGGACGACCTGGTCAGGAACAACTCGGTGAACTCTGGACGTCCAAGTATGAACGCACAGAATTTGGATTCGAGACCAAACCTAGCGATTGATTTATTACACGATCTCGAGAGTATCTCGTGAATGATATCAATCGGGATGACATCTGAGTTGTCTTCTCGTTCCATAGAGTTCTAAGATCGTGTGTTTTTTGGTTCCAGATCTTTGAAGGGCAATCTCTATTTAGGGTTTTAAGGGCAATCTCTCTAGTTTTGCACAAAAAAGGGCAATCTCTTAGGCCCAAAGGGCTTTAGAAGGCTGGACGAAGTTAGGGAGAACAAAACATGAGACAACGTTTTTTAGTAGTGTAAATGTGTAATAGCCAGTACCCATTACCCAACTATCTTTGAATCTTTTTGAAAAATATTAATGTAAAATTTATGAAGAAGAAACGAGAGGAGAAAATGAGCATATATATTACTATTACAAGAAGTCCTACAAAGTATTCATTGACCAACATTAAAGACAGACCAATATTAACCGAAAGAAGAATCCATTCACTCATGTGATCATGTAACATCAAGATCACTCGCTTCTTGTATTATGTTCTTGTTAAAAGAACATAAAACTTTCAATGTAACCCGTGAAAGCAAGCACCAAAGATGGTCGATATAAGCATTCGATTCCTCCCAACCAAATTTCTCTTCACCGTTTCATCTTGAGATCAACATAGACAAGATAAAGCTGATAAAACCGATCACGAGCTGTAACGATAAGCTCATCTGTACCACCAACAAATTAAAACCTGGCCAAACAAGATCATACGAACACATCTCTTGAGTTATAACTATAGAAACGTTAGACCATTCTTGTTTTCCATGCATCTTCCAAAACCCAAAAGTCATACATGCTAATAATTTTTGTACCTGAGTAAAGCTAGTTTACCTTGGTAGTTCACAAATGTAGAGAAACCATAAATATTAATAGCCTCAGCTGGTATTTTAATGAAATTACCAAACATATATACGTGTATGTGTATGCAATGTGGGTAAATTTGCTTATACATTAATGGAAGATTGAGTTGACTATCTTTTTTTTTGTAAAAATGTATGTACTACATAAGTCGTATCTAAATGGCGTCAATATATACAATTAAGAATAACGACTAGTTTTTTTTTGTATATTATAATTTGTACCCAAATGGTTAAGTCAATTCTATTAAGAATCGCGACTAAATTTTTGTCTTTACTGTTTAGACTAAAATAAAGTTAAAAAAAGTATCTCATTTTCGATCTTATTTATCTATCTTGTTAATGATCTTATGAGCAAGAATCCACTTGCTTTAATTTCACTTAAAATTTATTACTCAATGGACACAATCTTACTTAGTCATAAACTTAAAGAATCTTGAAGTCACTTGACATGTATTTGTATCTCCATACTACATCTCGACTCGAAGAGCTTTCCTCTTCTCTCATATGTAGAACCTCGTTACATAATTATGCAGGCTTAGAACTAAAGCTCCAAAAAGAAAACTATGAGTAGGATAAAACGAGTACAAACTTTTGTTTATATTGTGGCGGTAATATATATGAAAAACATGTTTTTTTCAACCACGCGTGTAACCTGAAATAGCGTACAAAAATAAATAAATAAAAGCTAAGCTAGTGAGTCTCATATCTTGTCGATGAATATGAGTATTTAAAGACTCACTCTTCTTGTTAATTGCACAAGAGTTCGAGTGTTATATGCGTGTCAAAGTGTCTTGATACTCTCAATTAATCATAGGTATACCGTATAAACAAGAGGAGTGAGTAGTTGTTTAAGTTCGGGGACTAAGAGACGCCTATCGTTAAGATCTTGAAAGAACCTTTATAAACAATAATATCATTAAGAAAAGTTGTATGAAAATGCATTCATGAAGGATAAAACATTATTCTTTTTTTTTTTGGGTAGAACGGATATAACATTATTTTGCTTTCAAGCAACGTTGAGAGAAGACAATCTAGAGTTTTTATTTTATTTTTATAAGGCAACAAAATGTTGAAGCTCACAACAAAACCTGTCAATGAAATGAAATGTCACATTTCCAAGTAAACTCCTTAGACTATGAGTTATATAAACTTGAGATCTTCTGCATAGTCTACAAAGGTGTAGACTCTACTATGATTCCCATGAGCTTCAAAACTTTGGATTTCAACTCTTTGGAGACTGATCCTTTCGGGATTGAAGAAGAAAACAAAGAAGGGATTATTATTATCTGTATAAACCCTGGACATTATTATTTCACCATTAGGAGTCGCTCCAACGACGGAAATATTACCCTCAACAGCTATATCCACCGGAAAATAGTAACTACGTCTAAACCATTTCTGTTGCTGGGCATCCTCTAGAGTCCACATAGAAAAATCAAGACTACTCTTACGCCTTCCATTAGGTTGACGGTGCCATTGCCAACAAGTCACGCCTAATTTACCATTGTAATTTATCAGTTTAGGCGAATAATACTGGAACATCATCCGAGGAGTAGAATCTGCGTTAAGCAACCAAAGCTTTTCATACCTAACATCAAAGCAAGCTATAATCTTCACACCATTGTTGATTTCAGCCATGTAATACAAAACCCCATTGATGCATATCCCTTCACTTATAGGACAATGTTTTACGGCACACTGGATCTTTCTCCATGATTCTTTTCCTGTTACTAATGTCAGAATATGTATCTCTTTAGATATGCTTATGGCCAGTACCTTGTATTGCTTGCCAATCCGATCATACCCTAAAAAGGTTCTCGGATTACTCTTCTTACTTCCCAGCGAAGGTAGTCGAGCGTACTGTCCCGTGCTAGGGTTACATATGACCGGCACTTTATCTATATCTTCCTTTGAGACCCGCATATTAGAGAAATATAGTAAGCCAGAGACAGGGCCACATATATTTTTTGGTTCCATGTCTCCTCCAAGCAACTCCATATCTAAATCGGCGGCTACTACAAGGGAATGATCCTCATCTGGATTCTGAGGCTGAGGGCACGAGTATAAACGGCACTTACCGAAATAACTGGTGGCGAATAAGATACGCGGCGGCTGGTTTGATGACCTAGTCAGCAACAACTCGGTGAACTCCGGACGTGTAAGTATGAGCGCACAACATTTGGATACGAAACGAAACCTAGCGATTGTTTTATTACACGATCTCGAGAGTATCTCGTGAATGATATCAATCGGGATGGGATCTAAGTCTCCTTCCCTTTCCATCGAGTTTTTTCAAAGATCGTGTTTAGGGTTCCAGTTCTAGCCTTAACGTATGCTCCAATTTAGAGTTTTAGAAGTGCCATCACTCTAGAACCCCTAATGGGCCTAATGGGCCGTGTTAAATTTTACCCAATAAGAGATTTTGTTTCTCACTTCGCAAGTCCAACGCTCAATCTGATTTTGACTCGAATCATCCATCTCTTCCCCATGGCTCTGAATTCTTCAGCTTTCCTCGTTCCATGTCACAATTACAATCAAATTTGTGATCTTCTTCTCTCTTCAGCTCGAACAAGATCGACTTTTAAAGGGCTTCAGCTTCATGGCTATATCGTTAAATCAGGGCTTTCACTTATCCCTCTCGTCGCGAACAATCTCATTAATTTCTACTCCAAATCACAGCTTCCGTTTGATTCACGCCGAGCTTTCGAAGACAGCCCACAAAAGAGTGCGACGACTTGGAGTTCAATCATCTCTTGTTTTGCTCAGAACGAGCTCCCATGGATGTCACTCGAGTTTCTCAGGAAAATGATGGCGGGAAACCTTAGGCCTGACGATCATGTTCTTCCGTCAGCTACGAAGTCTTGTGGGATTTTGAGTCGTTGTGATATTGGTAGATCGGTTCATTGTCTATCGAAGAAGACTGGGTACGACGCTGATGTGTTCGTGGGGAGTTCTTTGGTTGATATGTATGCGAAATGTGGAGATATTGTTAATGCGAGGAACGTGTTCGACGAAATGCCTCTGAGAAATGTTGTTACTTGGAGTGGGATGATGTATGGGTATGCGCAAATGGGTGAAAATGAGGAAGCTTTGTGGTTGTTTAAAGAAGCTTTGTTTGAGAATCTCGCTGTTAATGATTACTCGTTTTCGACTGTTCTTTGTGTATGTGCCAATTCGACTCTTCTTGAGTTAGGTAGACAGATTCAGGGACTGTGCGTTAAGTCGAGCTTTGACTCGTCTAGCTTTGTGGGAAGTTCATTAGTGTCATTGTATTCCAAGTGTGGTGTTCTCGAAGGAGCGTATAAGGTTTTCGACGAGGTGCCTTTGAAGAATCTTGGGATTTGGAACGCGATGCTTAAGGCGTGTGCACAACACTCGCATACTCAAGAAGTTATTGAGTTGTTCAAACGGATGAAACTATCTGGAATCAAACCAAATTTTATAACTTTTCTGAACCTGCTCAATGCTTGTAGCCACGCGGGTCTAGTTGAGGAAGGGAGATACTACTTTGATCTGATGAAAAAATCGAGAATAGAGCCGACGGATAAGCATTATGCTTCCTTGGTGGATATGTTGGGACGAGCTGGTAAACTAGAAGAAGCACTCGAAGTTATCACGACTATGCCAATTGATCCCACGGAATCAGTATGGGGAGCTTTATTAACGAGTTGTACAATACACAAGAACACAGAGCTTGCAGCATTTGCAGCTGACAAGGTCTTCGAATTAGGACCGGTGAGCTCAGGTATGCACATTTCGTTATCGAATGCGTATGCAGCTGATGGAAGATTCGAAGACGCAGCGAAAGCTAGAAAACTGCTTAGAGACAGAGGGGAAAAGAAGGAAACAGGGCTAAGTTGGGTTGAAGAAAGGAACAAAGTTCATACATTTGCAGCTGGAGAAAGACGCCATGAGAGAAGCAAGGAGATATATGAGAAGCTGGCTGAGTTAGGGGAAGAGATGGAGAAAGCAGGTTATGTTGCAGACACGAGCTTTGTTCTAAGAGAAGTGGACAGAGACGAGAAGAATCAGACCATAAGGTATCATAGTGAGAGATTAGCTATTGCTTTTGGACTGATCACGTTTCCGGCTGATAGACCAATCCGGGTGATGAAGAATCTGCGTGTTTGCGGTGATTGCCATAACGCAATCAAGTTCATGTCCATATGTACGGGACGAGTGATCATTGTTAGAGATAACAATCGGTTTCATCGGTTTGAAGATGGCAAATGTTCTTGTAATGACTATTGGTGAAGAAGACAACAAACGAGAATTGGTTTATATTTAAACACAACGTCTACTTCTTCTTCTTGATCATC
>NC_025702.1:12286516-12304272 GCF_000633955.1 Camelina sativa
GACACGAGCTTTGTTCTAAGAGAAGTGGACAGAGACGAGAAGAATCAGACCATAAGGTATCATAGTGAGAGATTAGCTATTGCTTTTGGACTGATCACGTTTCCGGCTGATAGACCAATCCGGGTGATGAAGAATCTGCGTGTTTGCGGTGATTGCCATAACGCAATCAAGTTCATGTCCATATGTACGGGACGAGTGATCATTGTTAGAGATAACAATCGGTTTCATCGGTTTGAAGATGGCAAATGTTCTTGTAATGACTATTGGTGAAGAAGACAACAAACGAGAATTGGTTTATATTTAAACACAACGTCTACTTCTTCTTCTTGATCATCCTTTGTTTTAGGATAAAATCACTACTTATATGGCTATGTATGTTTTTATTAGGGACTGAATGTGTTTCCAGACATAGCACTAATAAGACTATTTTTTTTGTTGACCATTAGCAAAATTCTGGTTAGAGAAGTTAGCCATAAGAAAGGATAACTTGGCTCAAGCAGGACTATCTTGGCTTAAATTACGTTTGAACGGTTGGAATGGGAGATGCCGCGCGAACGCAGGCCTCAACAACAAATAATGACGTAGGCCCTTCCTCTTGGGAAGACCTTAAGCTACCTTCCTTAAAGTGCAATAGAAGTCAGTAGCTTAGGCCACACACCTTAATGATCATGAATAGACCTCGTCCAGGTAAGTACTTTTTAATGATCGACCTTCGCTTTATTTTATACTACAAAAGAGATATCTATCATCGTGAAACTTTCCGATGTGGGATAAGCGACTTCTACTAAAAAGCACGAAGGGATGGGCCTTAATGACTTTATTGCGGCCCATATCAAAGATATTGAACCGGAATGAATTGGGTCACTAACCAGAGACGGTTGATTTCCACATCATAATACGACGACGTTTGCAACGAACACTCCAGAATCACCTGGTTTCCTTTTTTTATTTTGAGAAGAAGAGACTAGAAACTTTTTGTTCTTTCTTCCTCCTTGTATATATATAAATTCACATTGTCCTTCCTCTCTTCATCTCTCAAGAAAGAATAATCACAAAATCTCGATTTCGTAATTCCAAGTTTCTCTCTATAGCATTCTCTTTCGTTTTTAATCGTCTTCGTCGTTGAATCAAAAAGATCGTTAGCGATGGCGGAAGTACAGATGGCTGATGCGGAGACTTTTGCTTTCCAAGCTGAGATTAACCAGCTTCTTAGCTTAATCATCAACACTTTCTACAGCAACAAGGAGATTTTTCTCCGTGAGCTCATCAGTAACTCTTCTGATGTAAGTCTTCTATCTATGCTCTGTGATGATTCCTCTGTTTCCTTGCATGTTACTCGTTCCCTGGATTTGTTAGGTTTAGTTTTTGGATACTCTTTATGTTCGATATAGATTGTGCATCAAGTTATAGTTACATGATATGGTGTGATCTGTTATAGCTAGGAATCAAACATTGAGATCGTTGTGTTGAGGTAGACTTCTGATTATTGTTGTGAATATTTTGTAGGCTCTTGACAAGATTCGATTTGAGAGCTTAACCGATAAGAGCAAGCTTGATGGACAGCCTGAACTCTTCATCAGGATGGTTCCTGACAAGGCTAACAAGACACTCTCCATTATTGACAGTGGTATTGGGATGACCAAAGCAGGTATGAAACTTTTTTGTTTTTTATTTACTTGGGGGATGATTTAGTGGTTGTGCTGTTGTGTAACTCTTAATTGTGATTTTCAGATTTGGTGAACAACTTGGGAACTATTGCAAGGTCTGGAACCAAGGAATTTATGGAGGCGCTTCAAGCTGGAGCTGATGTGAGCATGATTGGTCAGTTCGGTGTTGGTTTCTATTCTGCTTATCTAGTTGCGGAGAAGGTTATTGTTACTACAAAGCACAATGATGATGAGCAGTACGTATGGGAGTCTCAAGCTGGTGGTTCCTTCACTGTTACTAGGGATGTTGATGGGGAGCCTCTTGGTAGAGGAACTAAGATCACCCTCTTCCTCAAGGATGATCAGCTTGAATACTTGGAGGAGAGGAGGCTTAAAGACTTGGTGAAGAAGCATTCTGAGTTCATCAGTTACCCCATCTACCTTTGGACTGAGAAAACCACAGAGAAGGAGATCAGTGATGATGAGGATGAAGATGAACCGAAGAAAGAAAACGAAGGTGAGGTTGAAGAAGTTGATGAGGAGAAGGAGAAAGACGGTAAAAAGAAGAAGAAGATCAAGGAGGTGTCTCATGAGTGGGAACTCGTCAACAAGCAGAAACCAATTTGGTTGAGGAAGCCAGAAGAGATCACCAAGGAAGAGTATGCTGCTTTCTACAAGAGCTTGACTAATGACTGGGAAGATCACCTAGCCGTGAAACACTTCTCGGTGGAGGGTCAGCTTGAGTTCAAGGCCATTCTCTTTGTACCAAAGAGGGCTCCGTTCGATCTGTTCGACACAAGAAAGAAGCTGAACAACATCAAGTTGTATGTGAGGAGGGTCTTCATTATGGACAACTGTGAGGAACTTATCCCAGAGTACCTCAGCTTTGTCAAAGGTGTTGTCGACTCTGATGATTTGCCGCTCAACATCTCCCGTGAGACTCTTCAACAGAACAAGATCCTCAAGGTGATCAGGAAGAATCTAGTGAAGAAGTGCATAGAGATGTTTAACGAGATTGCGGAGAACAAAGAGGACTACACCAAATTCTACGAGGCTTTCTCCAAGAACCTCAAATTGGGTATCCATGAGGACAGTCAGAACAGGGCTAAGATTGCTGATCTTCTACGATACCACTCCACAAAGAGCGGTGACGAAATGACGAGCTTGAAAGACTATGTCACAAGGATGAAGGAAGGCCAGAAGGACATCTTCTACATCACTGGTGAAAGCAAGAAGGCTGTAGAGAATTCTCCCTTCTTAGAGAAGCTGAAGAAGAGAGGCTATGAGGTACTCTACATGGTGGATGCAATTGATGAGTATGCCATTGGACAATTGAAGGAATACGACGGTAAGAAGCTTGTCTCTGCGACCAAAGAAGGTCTGAAGCTTGAAGATGAGACAGAAGAAGAGAAGAAAAAGAAGGAAGAGAAAAAGAAGTCTTTTGAGAACCTCTGCAAGACGATTAAGGAAATTCTTGGGGACAAAGTGGAGAAGGTTGTTGTGTCAGACAGGATTGTGGACTCTCCCTGTTGTCTTGTGACTGGTGAATACGGATGGACTGCGAACATGGAAAGGATTATGAAGGCACAAGCGCTGAGAGACAGCAGCATGAGCGGCTACATGTCTAGCAAGAAAACGATGGAGATCAATCCTGACAATGGAATCATGGAGGAGTTGAGGAAGAGAGCAGAGGCAGACAAGAACGACAAATCTGTTAAGGATCTTGTGATGTTGCTGTTTGAGACGGCTTTGCTGACATCTGGTTTCAGTCTTGAAGAGCCGAACACGTTTGCTGCTAGGATTCACAGGATGTTGAAGTTGGGTCTGAGCATTGATGAGGATGAGAACGTTGAGGAAGATGGTGGTATGCCTGAGTTGGAAGAGGACGCTGCTGAAGAGAGCAAGATGGAGGAAGTCGACTAAGAGATGACGCTCCTATGGTTCTGGAAACTTCTAATATCCTGTTATTCTGAGTTCCGAGAGAGTCTCGTCGTTTCTTTGTCCTTTAGAGTTGAAGATTTTAGTGTGTTTTAGAGTCGTCTGAACCTTTCTGCTGGTAGTTTGGTTTGAGTCTGTGTTAACCTTTTTCTTTTGTATTATGCGTCCGTTTTAAAAACTGAAACCAGTTTTTGTGAGTCTTTTTTCTGGTCAATATTACCCTAGATTCGGTTAAGTAACTTTCCTACTGTTTCTGAACAAAATGATATTTGTTTCTCTGAAGTGGAACTGCACTTATAATGAATAGATAACTAAAATGCATTAAGTATGACAAATAACGAGGCTCAACTTTGGGGCAAGTAACCTCAACTCAAATCTTAATATAACTTGATTATACTATCCCGATCAAGTAACTTTCCCGACGGATAGATGCACTAAAACATGATCTATGAACCTTTTGATTTGCCGAGTGGGGGAGAATCATTCTTTTGCTTGCTCAATAGAGAAAAAAGATGGGAGGAAAAGATGATTTTAAATAGTGTTTACTCCAACAACAAAACTAAACTCAGATAGATAATGAAGGATCCTGAAACTTTGAATTACACAAGCAAAATTAAAGCTGAAACAACTCCTCCATGGTCTTGCAGTGAACTAAAAACATTTGCTTTTCAAGGAAGACCTGAACCAGATGGTGCAGCTGCGCTGTAACCACCAGAACCACGGCCAAAAGGCCTACTACCACCGGATTGCTGCACAACAAAGATACAAAATTAAAACAATGGAAACCAGATAAAGAGACAATATTATAAATAAGGACTTTGAAACATGTAACCGATAAAGTAAAGAGATTTCTATTCGCTATAACTAAAATGCTAAATAGACTCAGTTAATGGTTTATCAGGTTCGGCAGCTAAAGACTTCAAGATAGCAGAGACGGAAGTAAATATAAGGCATGGTCAGTGAGAATTTACCTGGAAAGATGGGTTGTAATCTGCTGGAGCTCCACCTTTTTCACCTCCAAACTCACCACCACCACCACCACCACGAGGACCTCCACGGTACCCTTCACGGTCACCATACTTGGGACGGTCTCCTCCTTCACCACGAGGTCCTCTGAAATAGCAAGAAAACCCCAAAATATGTCATCAGATTAAAAAAAAAAAACAACAACAGTTTTTGTCAGAAATGAAAAGAGTTCAGCAAAAAAAAAGAACGGAGTTAATCACCTTGGGCGATCACCAGGTGGGCCACCAAATGGACGACCAACAGGCTTAGCTGACTTCTTCAAGGTAGCAGGAACAACATCAGATGGAAGATTGAGATAAGTTCTCAAGAACTCAATTCCTTCGTTAGTCAGAAACCAGTAGTAATGCATCCACGCAAATGTCTCCCTAACATACTCCCTGGATTTGAAAGACTGCATGAGCTTGATCACTTGCAGGTTAGGAACATCTATCAACGGATGCTTAGCAAGGTTGAAATCCTTCTTCGCAAAGCAAACTCCCTCTGCAGAGAGAAATATGATTACTACCAACACAATCTCATCTTAATGGACACAAACAACACAACTGCTACTAAAACAGCTCATGTAAAATCTCATCATTTGAACAAGCTATAGCCTCAGCACTGGATTGAACCAAGCTATATATAGTGTATTCAAATCCTGAATAGGAAATTTCAGAGTTCTACCATAACAAGATAAACCATTTCTAAAACAACAATGTTCATCACTACGCTAAGAGGTGTGAATAATCCTAAAAATGATGATGATAGAACTCGTCTCAGCACTCTAATTAGCTCGCAGAAGCTGAATCAGTCATGAATCGTGCGGATACAAACAACAGAGATAAAGTAAGAAATTTTAGGGAAGACGAACCTTTGAAGAGGTATTTGCAGATCTCTTTGCGGTTAGCCTCTGAGATAATCTGAAAGCAGAACGAAGAAGAAGAAGAAGAAGAAAATGGTTAAAACTCTACATCGGAAAACATGATAGAGAACAGAGAAATAGATCAAAATCGGAGGTCATGTGTACCATTGTATCTGGTGGGAGATCTTGCTCGAGCAGAGACGCACGGAACTTGGAGAGAGCAAAAAAAAAACTAGGGTTTCACTGAATCTGAGTAGACGATGACTTTATATGCTTTGTTTTGGGCCTATAATGGGTTTGCGTACATGAAATATGGGCCTCAAGTTTGTGCAGTATCTAAAATTTTGTTCAACGAGACATCTAAAAACCTTAATTTTTTCTCTCCCAACCCCGAATATCAAGGCGCCGCTACCCCCAATCTTCTCCAACGCCGGTGGAGCTTTTGCTCGCCGGCGTCGGGGTATCTCGACCCTAGCTTCCGTTTATCTTTTTCTTTGCTCCCGTAGGTCCCAGTGTCAGTCCTTTTTTCCCCTTTTGAGTCTCCTTTTGCAATTGTCGGTTACCTGCTTCACTCAATCAGATCCAGGCACAGGCTCACGCGTCACCGAATACAGAGGTCGGAAGAGATTGACAAACTCCTCTATCTGTAACCCCGACTCAGCCTCACTGCCGGCGGAAATCAAGTCCCTTCGCTTTCCTATTTCTCGATCCGGAATAGTATTTGTCTCTACAGCGTCCTCTATACCGACGTCACCCGAGCCTTGACAGGCAGAGACGGAGACGGCGGCTGGTGAGGAAACTTCCAGAGCAGTGCTTCTTCTCCGCTACTGGACATCCGCCTTGAATCCAAGTCACCCTCCGAGCCTGACAGATCTACCGTTGCTTTTGGTCTACCGCCTTGAATGCACGATCTTGCCCAACCTCCAAAAACTCAGGTTCTCGCTTCCTAACCCTTTATCATCCTATCGCCTTTGCCTAGTCTCTTTGGTTATACTCGGTGTCCGAAGACTGCATTAGAGAACCCATTTAGCTAGGTGGTCTAGGATGTACAAAGTGTATGTTGGAACCATGGTACTTGCTCAGTTTGTGACTCTGTATGTTGGATTTAAAGACTGGTTTTACCAAGTTGTATTCAAAACCCAGAACCCATCCCCTTTTAGGAAGCTCAGGTCTATTGTCCCCTTGTCTGTGTCTTGCCGATTAAAAATCTTGTGTGGAATTCTTGATCACCATTTTCATGGCATAGAGGATCCACCTGGTTTGTTGCGACCTTGCACTATTGTCTTATACCTGTTAGTAGCTTCTTTAGTGAGAAGATGAGATGATGGACAAGAATGGTATCTTATATCTTATACCTGTTAGTAGCTTCTTATACAGAAAAATGTTGGTGTTGTAGGGTAAAAATAAAAAAATTCATCACACTCAAGTCTCTCGAAGTACAATAGTTTTTAATCAATCAATCACTTCCAACATCTCTCACATTTATGATTCATGCCATTGCCATTTTTGTAAGCATGATGCATACAAAGACTAGTATGCAAAAATTACTAATAGCAAAAATAGTTTGGTTTTCTTATTCATAAGAAAATATCATTTATCCATATAATAATAAATACTAGATTTGTTTTTCTTATTTTCTTACATATTAATTTATTTGCTCTATTTTAAAGGAAAAAAAAAACTTTGAGGGATAAGTGTGTTTTTTTTTTTGGCAGATATGATTTTGGGTAATGATGACATATGTTGGACATTTAATTATTGTATTAGCATTTTTTCAATAAAAGTTATTATTTTCTTACATAGATTAAAGCAAACAATCTTTGAGAGATAATTTTTTTTTTGTGTCAAATATATATTATGATTTTGGGAGATTATATTGTGACATATGTTGGATGCTTAATTATTAGCATGTTTTAACTTTGATGGATTATTTCCACAAAAAGATCCATTTTCAATGATATATATACATAGAGGTTGATGAGCAAGCGGGTAGTTTGTAATCGCATTCTTGTCCATCATCTCCTCTTCTCCTTCCAAATCTTCTAGTTTTTCATAATATGGTTTGTTGTTTAGTAAACCTATTGAACACAAAAACTAAGGCTCCTACTGGTAACCCATTAACGAATAAAAAGAATGAGGAGGAACAGGAACAAAAAGGAATGAAGAGGAATGAGTTCAGAGGAAAAACAGAACAAATGGTATGGTAAATATGGTAACCAATAAAACAGAACAAACAATAACATATAAAAAGATATTAAAAGAAAAATAAAAATAATTTAAATAAAAAACAAGCATCTTCAACCCATTATACCCACGTACAAACATCAATAGATGAATTGTGTTAGAACTTTTAATAACCACAATTGCTTTTTGTCAAAAATTGGGATAATGAAATAATTAATTTGTTTTTCTGTTTGTTCCACATCAAATTTGGAGAGGAACAAATTTCTTCTCTGATTCGAAAAAAAAACAAGAATGCATAAGAATAGTGTGGGGACAATGTCTCAGAATCTAGAAAATATGTTACTAGTAAATGGTAACAAAAATGAGGAACAAGTGGAAACAACACATTCCTTTGTTTTTTTTCTAAAAATTGGTCACCAATTGGAGCCTAACTTTCTTATGTCATTATATAATGAAATCACTGAAGCTTTTGTTTTATTTCATTTGTTTGTAGTCAAAGATGATTGTATTCAAGTTTGCAGATTGTCCCAAAGAAAAATGGGGAAAAGGATTCCAATGTGCACTAAGTTTTCCAGGTGCACCTACCTACACACTCACCCAACGATTATATTTCACCAAAACAAACCATTTGTTGTTGTAGATACATCATAGATCGAGTGCAAACAATTTATTTAGACTTACGAATTTTGAATACAGTAATGAATAATTATCATCTTTTTATTGTTAGGAGTTGATACTGCATCTGGTATTGTGCCAAACTTTTTTGCGGTGAAAGGAAAAAATATTGATGAAGAAAAATTGCTAAGGAAATTGACGAAGATCCTCAAGTATGTCGAAATTATTGATCACTTAGGATGCCATGAAGATCATTTTTTTCCCGTATAAATAATTTAGAGTCTAATACCAAAACTAATATAAATTAAATTAAATTAAATTAATAATATTGTAAAAAATTAGTGTTTATATATGTTTTGGTATTCTGTAAAATATATATACATATATATATATATTATATTAATTCATATTAATAATCCTTTTGTTCACGATTATTGATTTGTATTGGATTGTATACATCTTTTCTTATGGCCACTAAATTTGTTGTCTTGGTCGAACTAGGTTAAGTTATGGAGTTTTATATCTCATAACTCAGAATGCGCTGAGAAGTTAAGTGGGTATTGGCAATATATGTGTTCAGCCATATTGTTTTGCAAATGGTCACAGTCGATACATACATGTTTCATGTTTAAGTAAACAAAAGCTCAAATAAAATTGAGAGAAGACGAAAACGGTATATAATACACCATCCTTAATTCAAAAGACGTATATACAAAATTAAAAAAAAAAAACTAAACCCCATAAATCTCAGCTTCATGATCTTCTTGCTCATTAGCCATCTGGTTTTTGGCTCGCCCTTGGTACATGTAATCGATTATTCAAAGATGCAAAAACTCTATATATGTATGTTACACTCTTTATTTTGGACGCTCATGTACTGGATACGAAAGTGTTTAAACGTAGTTCAAATCGAAAGCTTTGAATTAGAAGATGTTAAAATTGTCGCATTTTAATGTGAGTTTGTTAACCCTAGGTTTTGGTCATACCTAGCTTTATATAATAAGAATATACTAGAATTATTTTTCTTCCTTTTTCTTATACTACCTTGTTAAATAATTTCCGGAAATTTGAGGAAAAAGAGAATAATTTCCGGAAATTTACTAATGTATTTGTTCATTTTTCTTACATAGATTTGTTTTTCTTCTTTTTTCTTACATGCATATATTACCTTGTTAAACTGGAAAATTACATTCTCAAAATAATTTCCGGAAATTCATTAATATATATGTAAAAAATCTTAGAGATATTAATGAAAGTAAAAAATCTATTAATGTATAAATCTAATGTATATGAATTTCCGGAAATTCATTAAAGTAAAAAATCTTAGAGACATAGATATGTATTATTTATTTTTTTGTCAAAGATATGTTATGATTTTGGGAAATTAAGACATAATTATTATTTTACAGCCATGTGTCTGGCTTTTATGGACTACTTCCACAAAAGAAAAAGAAAAAAAGGAAGATCCATTCTTGAGTGCTATGTATATATAGAGGTTCATTGGCATTCTTGTCCATCATCCTTCTCTTCTACTTCCAAGATTTCTAGCTTTTTTTTTCTCAAAAAATGGTGCGTTTTTTTCTTAGTAAACCTATTGAACAAATTTTTTTTTCCTTGTTATAATGAATTTACTAAAAGCTCTAATTTTATTTCATTGTTTGTAGTCGACGACAATTGTATTCAAGTATGCAGAGTGTCCCGAAAAAGAATGGAGGAAAGGATTCCAGTGTTTGGTTTGTTTCCCAGGTACACCTACACACACCCATCGATAATATTGGAACCACTTTTTGTTGTTTATATAAATCGATTATTATACATACATAATTTTACTTAGGCTTGTGAATTTTAAACAATGTTAATGATTGTCACTTTTTTCTATTGTTAGGAGTTGAAACTTCATGTTGTGCTATCGTACCAAACCATTTTGCAGTGAAGGGACAAAATATTGATCAAGAACAACTATTGAAGAAATTGAACAAGATCCTTAAGAATGTCGAAATCATTGATCATTCGGCATACCCTGCTGATCATTTTTTTCTGTCTTCCGAAGTCATGAATAAAAATACCGACTTTGTTGTAACTCTTTAGACATATATATGGTTTTTTTCGTATTATTCTATTATAAAAGTTTGGACTTTTGTGTAAGTCTTTTGACATATAGTATATGGTGAAATTAAATTATATTATCCATTCTTAATTATACTAATCCTTTTGCTCAAGAAGATTGATTTTTCCTTCTTTTGTTATATATATGCATCCAATATGGTCATTAGTGTCTGTTTTCTTGGTCGAAGTATACGTTTAGTTATGAAGTTATATATACCTCAGAATGAGCTACTGAAAAGTTAAGTGCATCTAGGTGATATACATCCATATTGGTTTGACAATGGTCAGAGTCAGCCTAGTTCTTGTTCCTCTATATATCAATTAATTTTTTTGAAAGAAACAAAGACATTGGTATATAACTTATGATAACATCACTGTACATACACCATCCTTATTTGAAAAGACGTATATATTTAGGGCCAATTTGCATGATAACCAAAATAATAAATAAAATGAAGAATATAGCACATGTAAGAATTTTATGGTAGAGAAAATATTGATAAAATGTTACTATTTATTGCAACATGTCTTTGTATAGTTTAAAAATAAAATTCATATCTTCTTATGCTTTATTTTGTAATCATAACAGTTTTGCATATTTTTTATGTAACATAACAACATATCTAATTTACTTGGTAGTTTAATTATTTAATTATATTATATGTTAGTAACAATCAGATTCTAAAGTAAAATTTCTGAAGATAATTTAATTTATTGATTTAATATTTTTGATTAGGCTATTTAATTTTTTGAGTTAGGTTAATATTTTCTATAAATGATGGATTATTACCCAAATTTTTTTTGAAAAAATAATGAAATTCCAAAATCAACGTATTTGTGAAAGAATACATTTTACCCGTAAAATATGTGAATATGGTAAAGAATATATAAAATATTTATAAAATGTTACAATTTATGTTACTATATATTTTGTGTGTTTTAAAAATCAAATTTATATTTATGGTTTATCGAGTAACTATAACAATCTTGCATAATCTAATAATCACTCAATTTAAATATATTATAATATTTTTTGGGTACTAAGTTTATTTACAATGATAAGGGTTATTGTCTCATTCCTTTTTAATAGCACATGAATATACAACTAAAACGTATATTCCTATTCAATTATCAATATTTCCATTTTTAAATGAATAATCATTCTAAATGTTGAGATTAATTAGTTTACATACTTAGATATATAAATAATCACACATCATGATATCTCATATTACCCCTGAATTACCTCCAACTCATTTATTGGGAATTAAGTTTCTTCAATGAGTTGGAGATAATTCTGGAATATACTTCTTTTTATTATCAATTATAATAACTATTGAAAGTTTGTTATTTAAATTACTATGATAATAATACTAACATAAAAAATAAAATTTCGTGTTTATATGATTATGTTAATAAGTTATATGTTCTTTATTTTTATTAATTTTATATTAATTGATATGTTTTTATAGCCTTTTGGAATATTTTATTTATATTGATTTTAAAAAATCAATATTTGTATTAATTTTAAGAAATCAATATTTATATTGATTTTAAGAAATTAATATTAATATTGATTTTAAGAAATTAATATAGCTTTGACTTGTATATTTGTAAATAATTTTTAGTGAAATTTTTCCTGAAAATAATATGTAATTATTTAATCAGATTTAATATGTGATATTTAAATTTGTGTGAGAAATAATTATTCAGTTAATTGTTTTTTAAAAATATAATGGCATGTTAATGTAATTAAATAGAAAGTTTAAGGATATTTTGTTAAAATGTGCACAAAGCTCTATGGTGGTGACACATCAGATTTTTCAAGAGTGTGCTTCTCTATTAATATATAGGGGAAATGTGGTTAGTATACTTAGTTTTTGAAGTAAAGATTTTTCTTGGTTTTACATTGCAATTCCTCATCTCCTATATATTAATAGAGAAGCACACTCTTAAAAAAGCTGATGTGTCGCCGCCAGAGAGTTTGAGACACATTTAGTTATTTAGCTTTATTTAAATTTATTATTTACAACTATATGCCATTGTGTTTTTGGGAAAAAAAAACAAATATGCTATTCTTAAAAACTTTATCACATAACTTTATTAATATTAATTAAATTTAAGCTTTAACCTTTAAATATATTTTATATATTAGAAAAATGATTTATTGAAATGCATCTGTAACCCACTTGGATCTCACAAATTTAAGCGAGAGAGATGCAAAGACATATTGCTGCTCAAAATATTTAAACCCGTTGCGGGATTGTTTAGCAGACGAGTTTGACCGAATTAACAATTTTATTTAAATTATCTGGTTCATGTAGTTTTTGTTTGTTGCGATATTTATCAGATTTGATAGTTCAAGATTTTATAAAAATCTAACAATCACTAATTTGGTTTACATTCTATCCAGATATGTTATCATGTCAATCTAAAACTTACGGTGACACGATTACTATTTTAAATTTTCATAACTTGATGAATTCAACCAATTTAAGTTTAAATGTTATATTAAATAAAGATATTTACAAATGTAATAACTCAAATAAAAATTTCACTATGTGCAATAGCACGGGTTATTACCTAGTTTATTTTTAACAAAAAAAAATAACTAAACCCGATCAATCTCAGTTGCATCTTCTTCCACCTTTTATTTTTTTTTGTCAAACCTTCATCTTCTTCATACGTACAACAAACTACCAACAAAGGCTCACCCAAGAATATGTACTCATCATCAAGCTGGCTGTTTTTTTTTTATGAATGTAAAATTATATTCACCAAAAAGAACTATTTTACAAAAGATGCAACTTTTAGCCAAAGTTTTTGAAAAGTTTAGTGAAAGAGATATAAAATTAAAAGGGAAAAGGACGATATTTGGGCTCATTCATTCACCTCTCATATTTAAGCCCATTAAATAATGTCATGTTATATTAAATTAGATAAATTAAATAGTTATTTTTAAAAATTATTAACAAAAAATAAAAAGTATTTTAAGTAGATTTCCTTGTCAAATAATTTCCGGAAATTATTAATGTTCTATATTTAAGTAAAACATCTTAGAGAGATAAATGTATTATTTATTTTTTTGTCAAAGATATGTTATGATTTTGGAAATTATGATATGTGGGATGCTTAATTAATAATGTTACAGCCCGCGCCCGGTGTCTGGCTTTTATGGATTACTTCCACAAAAGAAAAAAAGTAAGATCCATTCTTCAGTGCTATATATACGTAGAGGTTCATTGGCATCCTTGTCCATCATCTTCTCTTCTACTTCCAAAATTTCTAGTTTTTTCTCAAAAAATGGTGCATTCTTTTTCTTAATACATATTGAACAAAATCTCTCTCTTTTTTTTTTCTTTTCTTGTTATAATGAATTTACTAAAGCTCCCTAATTATATTTGATTGTTTGTAGTCGACGACAATTGTATTCAAGTATGCAGAGTGTCCCGAAAAAAAATGGAGGAAAGGATTCTATTGTTTGCTTTGTTTCCAAGGTACACATACACACAGCCATCGATTATATTGGAACCACTTTTTGTTGTTTATATAAATCGATTATTATATACATACATAATTTTACTTAGACTTGTGAATTTTAAACAATGTAAATGATTGTCACTTTTTTCTATTGTTAGGAGTTGAAACTGCATGTTGTGCTATCGTGCCAAACCATTTTGCAGTGAAGGGACAAAATATTGATCAAGAACAACTATTGAAGAAATTGAACAAGATCCTTGAAAATGTCGTAATCATTGATCATTCGGCATACCCTGCTGATCATTTTTTTCTGTCTTCCGAAGTCATCAATCAAAGTGCCAAAGTTGTTGTAACTCTTTAAACATATATATGGTTTTTTATTATGTTTCCGTATTATTCTATTATAAAAGTCTGGACTTTTGTGTAAGTCTTTAGACATATACTATATGGTGAAATTAAATTATATTATCCATTCTTATACTAATCCTTTTGCTTAAGAAGATTGATTTTTCCCTTCTTTTCTTATATATATATATATGCATCCAATATGGTCACTAGTGTTTGTTTTCTTGGTCGAAGTAAACGTTTAGTTATGGAGTTATATACCTCAGAATGAGCTACTGAAAAGTTAAGTGCATCTAGGCGATATACATCCATATTGGTGTGACAATGGTCAGAGTCGGCCTAGTTCTTGTTCCTCTATATATCAATCAATTTTTTTGAAAAGAAACAAAGACATTGATGCAATATACATGCTTGCGTAAACAAAAAGCTCAAATAGAATTGTGAGAAGACGAGATGCAACTTATGAATTATGATAATACACTGTACATACACCATGATAACTTAATTCAAAAGACGTATATATTTATAACAAAAAAAAAAAAAATACTAAACCCGATCAATCTGACAATCTCAGCTTCATCTTCTTCATATGTACAACAAACAACCAACAAAGACTCACAACAGAATCTGTATTCATTAGCTATCTGTTTTTTTTTTGTATGAATGTAAAATTATATTCACCAAAATAACTATTTTACAAAAGTGCAACTTTTAGAGTTTCTGAAAATATTGAATTAGGCTAAAATATTGTTTTAGAATTAGTGAAAAAGATATAGAATAGAGGGAAAAAATTGTGATTTCGAATTTTAAGTTGGAAATCTAAGCTTTCAAACAGTAATTGTAAGCTTCTAAGGCGTTTTCAAAGTGAAATTAAATTATAGTATGATCCATTCTTATAAATCCTTTTGCTCAAGAAAAATAATTTTTCCTTGGATATGATGCACCTTTTCTTATATTAGCCACTCGTGTTTGTTTTCTTGGTCGGAGTACGTTTAATTTTGACGTTAAATGAGCTACTGAAACGTTAAGTGCAGATGGAGATATAAAGTTTTGTTCTTCATCCATATTGTTTTGCAGGTCAGAGTCGGCCTAGTTCTTCCTCTATATTATCAAATTAATTTTTTGAAAGAAACAAAGACACTGATACATACATACATGCTTGCGTAAACAAAAGCTCACATAAAATTGAGAGAAGACGAGTGGTCGTATATATAACTAATGATAACACACTGTACATACACCATCCTCAATTCAAAAGACGTATATTTATATAATAAAACATAAACTAAACCCGATCAATCTCAGCTCCATCTTCATATGTACAACAGTCTACAAACAAAAACTCACAACAGAATCTGGTTTTTTGGCTCGCCCTTGAACACTTCTGATAATTCTCCTCTTCTATTAAACTTTTCAAGTAGAGATTTCAGGTGGGTCTTTGATCAAGGTTTTATTCACTCCACCATGATGATCAGTTGCTGTCTCGGAGCTGATATCATAAGACGAAAGAAGCCGTCTCTGTTGTTTCGAAATTAACAATAGTTTTGAGGTTAGTTCTGAGTTAGGATTTCGAGTTATAACATGCCGATGTTTGTTAAGAGATACTTACGTGATCCTCAAAATCAGGGCTAGACAAGTTGATAGATAGATTTCTCATCAACAGTAGCACCTGCTTGGTGGGGGCACACAAAGGAGCAAAAAGTGATTAGTTTAACCATCTGTTCACCATTGGACCGACATGGTATCAATTAATATAAACGTAAAACTGAAAAGACAAGAAACGTACTGTTTCCACATCTATGGGGTCCATCTTCTTCAGCTTTTGTAGATGATTACTTGCATATGGGTCAAAAACACTTCCAATGAAGCTGTATACTTGGGCAAAGTCCGGTAAAACTGAAACAAATAAAAAGGATCTGTTTAGTAAAAATGGTAAATGTGGTACAAGTACAAATTAAAAGATAGATAGGTGACAATTACCTCTTAATGAATGGCCAACATTTCCCTGGTCACTTGTGTCCCTGTTTGATCGTGGTCTTGGAGTATTTTCAGAACTACTAGAACAGTTGTTATTCGCTCCTGCTCCGGCTGCTTCCATCAGAACAATATGCATGTTTAGTTAAATTTGATAAAGATCTTATAATATTCGGATAATAATGCATGCAAATGAGAAAAGAACCTTTTGTGAGGGGCGTGAAGCTAATTGTTTGCGCATTATTTGTCCATGGAGCCGCAGCAGCAGTGGTTGGAGAAGTCATCAGCATTGAAGAAGACTCGGGCCTAAACATAAAACTTGGGTCATTTGGTTCAGATGTTGACTTGAATGACCCTGGTAGTTGAGGTTGCACTGCACATTGCCATAAAAATGCATCAATATAGTTTTTCCAATAAGCAAACAACATTACAACTCCAAAGTGTTTTTTTTGCAGAAGTTATTACGTACCACTCTTGTGAGCTTTCTGAGGATATGGATGAGCGGCCTTTCTTTTAGGTCGAGGGGGAGGGAGATGTTCACCCGTCCCACTCTTTTGAACTTTAAGAAAATACTTCTGAGCATGACTTCGTATCTGCGTTATTAAAGAAATCCGTATGAGAAGCCATAATAGACAGAGCTCAGCAATCTCACATTTCCAAATGCGAAAATATCTACAGATGATATTTCATTAAATCTCATGGTGATCAGCGACAAAAGCATGTGGCTCCTAATATATCAAAACAGTTCCAGACATATAAAGTTGTTTTAAAAGAACACTTTGTAGAGAGATATCAAATGAGAAGAAAAAACCTCAAACCAAAGTAACACCTGAGGGTCCATGAGAAAGGTGACATAATCAAACAACTAGAATAGGCGGAAAAACAAAAGTAATGCATTCCAGAAGATATTTCTTCTTTTTACTTTACCTGAATCACTGTCTTTGACCCAATAAAAGCTTCAATCTTCTTCCAGTCTCTATCAAACCTAAAAATGATAAAACACAAGCACAAGCGCTATATTAGATTCCTCATCATCCGATAAAATGTGACTACATAGACAAATCCATCTGCCCTGATTCCAACTCTCAATTCCAATTCCAATTCCAATTCCACTACTCAGCAAAGTACATTCAGAAAAACTACACAAAATTACAATAATCCCAAATTGAAACTCGACGAATGTTCACAGGATTCACCACAAACCCTAATCAACCAAAAATCGAAGCTAAATCTCGACGAATCAAACCTCCCAAAATGGTTAGGAACCTAAAAGCCATTAATCGGAGAAATGGTAAAAACTCACAATTGAAGAGCTTCGAGAAATTTATCATGCTCAGGCTCGGTCCAGCTCTCTCTGGACTTAGTAATAGTATAAGGCTTCCTAATCTTCTTACTCAAATCCTCCGACGAGGAAGAAACAGTCGCCGCCGCATCCGCAGCCACAGCTACGGCGGTAGAAGAAGAAGTCGTTGGTGAAGAAGAAGAAGAAGAAGAAACGGCGGCTGTAAAAGAAGGTCCAAGACCCGGAGGAACAGTAGTCATACCGGTCGGATCCAAAAAATACCCGTCTGAAGGATTCTGATTTCTAGAGACCATGAAAT
>NC_025702.1:12304336-12307195 GCF_000633955.1 Camelina sativa
GGGGGTTTTAAAGCTGTGCGTAGAGAAGATACAAAAATGTGGCTAATGAGAGAAGAAGACGACGTGGTGACAGATTTAATAGATATATATACAAACTATATATTATAATATAAGCTATAGTTTTTATGTGTGTATGTGTGTGTGTGTATATACGCATTTGTGAAGGTCGGCAAAATAGCCTTGTGACCTAATAACGTGCCACGTATTTGGAACACTTTATAATAAAGTTTTTTCTTTTCCATTTATGTTTTGTATCGGTTTATACCATAAAAGGGTCTTCTTAGTAAAATAATGATTTTTTCCAACATTGTTTTTGTCTTATATGTACGTTGTTACTTACACCTTCTCTAATTGCCCAAATTTTATGTGTTGTGGAGGCTTTAAATTATTGTATGTCCATTATGCCCCATCCAACATCAAATTTTGAGAAAATGGGTATTTTTAGCCCATTATGAAACATCAAATTGTATGTCCAATATGCCCATCAAAGTTGGTTTTTTTTTCTTTTTAGTGTGCTGCTTAAGCGTGAGGTGCTCAATTCTCTTAATTAAACAAACCCTTATTTTGAAACTCAAGCAGCTACATGCCAAAATTGCCAAAGGCTTGTTTCTTTGCCAATGTATGTATGAAAGTAGTGATGAGTTAAATACATGCGATACTCTTTGTGATTCTGCTATCCGATTCGATTGATACCCGCTTTAAACACATGTGCAACGTGGAATACAAGAGATTTATATGAGGAATGAGTCTCCAGTTACGGATTTCTATTCTCATGGTCGTAGGACATAACATAACGTAGATAAAAGCGCTTGTGAGTAGCATGCAAATGACAATGAAGTTGATTCATGCTTTTCACAAAGAAAAATTATCAATAAATGTTAATTAAAGTTTATTAGCAAGCTGAAGCTGAAACTAACGTATTAACAACATCTATATTTTATAAATACAAAGAGCATGCATTTGAAAACATGGCAGCAGCCGAAGATAACATAAACTATTAGGATTATGACAACATCTTCTATATTAATTAGTATTTTCTCTATGTTTTTGTTAAATTTGTTTTTTTTTTGTTGTTGTTGTTGATAAAACTCTTGTTTAATTTGTTGGCAATCTTATTAGTTTTCACCTCCCTTTAAGTTTTTTTTTTAATTGTATCCATCTACTATTTATTATGTATGTTTAACGAAACAACATCTAAATCATGAATTTAAGTTTATTTGATAAATGATTACTATTTTCGACTAAGTTAAGAAGTTCTTTATTATGTATAACCTCATAGGTTCGATTAAATCGTTCTTATCGACGAGATAATAAAAGACAAACGATATCGCATATACACACAATTATAACATGGTATTAGTTGAAGCCACTAAAGTACTAAAACTAAAGAGGCACAGCCACACATTAATTCTAACAATCTATTATATAGTAAGACTCAAAACTTTTTTATTAATCCTGATTCAAGCGTAGCAAATAGACTATACTAATATTCATTTTCTAGCTTCGATGACTTCACTATACTCGTTTCCATATTCCCGAGCTCAAGACAAAATATATTATCTATATATACAGAGAAGCAAAGGTTTGTTATGAGCAGACTACGAGGTTGATTACATATTCCTTTACTTCATCTCTCTTCTTCAATCATCAAACTTTACATCGTTTTCCAAAAAATGCCGGTACGCATTATTTTATTTTATTTTAACCTTAAATTTTCAGAATAGTTTAAAAGAAAATCAAAATACCAGTAGCTTGAAATTTAATTCTTTGCAGGAGAAAGTTGTATTCAAGTTGGAAGTTTTTGAGGAAAGAATCAAACGGAGAGCTATGAAAGTTGTATGTGACATTCCAGGTATAGCAATATGTACAAATCAGTGTTTATATATATTAAGCTCTGATGGCCGCAAGTTATATCTAGTTTATATATACAACGTATAATTAAGTAATTTTAATCTGTTTAGTCTGACATAGTGTTAAGCAATAATGTTTGTTGTTTTAGGCGTTACTTTGATAGACGTGAAGGAAAAAGGCAAACTAAAGGTGATGGGAGAATTTGACAAGTTTGAAATGACGAAGAAACTGAAGAAGGTATATGAATTTGTTGACATTCTCGCGGTTGGACCGGATGGAGAACCGGCGCAAAATCAGCAACCGGTTAAAAGCCTGAACCAAAAGTGAAGAAAGCACCATCTTTCCGCGGTTGGAATTTGGGTTTCTTTAAGTAATTGGTTTGAAGTCGTGATCGGTTTGATTTCCATGGACTACTAGTGTATTCTAATAATATTTCATCTCATTTTCTAAAAATTTGTTTGTCCATCATTTGTAATAATAAATTACTGTGTGTTTATATTCATAATGGCCTTTCTACTACAGTAAAACCTCTATAAATTAATACTCTATAAATTAATAAACACTATAAATTAATAAATTTTGCTGGTCCCAAATCGGGCCAGTGTAAAAATTAACAATATTCGATAAGATAATAAGATAATAATTTTTTCGAAATCTCCTTATAAAATATGGTCCCAATAATATCATAAATTAATAATTATGTAAATTTATATATATATATATATATACTGATATAATAGTGTATGTTTCTCCTAAAGCTCAATTCTATAGAACAATTGTAATGTTGTATTTTCAACCTATAATGATATCTCTAAAATATTTTATAACATGTCATACAAATAATTAAATTTAAAGTTTTCATTTTTAGATATGCATCATTTGCAATTTGATAATTTGACAGATTATTAAAATAGGAGAATTAATATTATTATTCATAGATTTGAATTTATGTGTCTCATGTGTATAAGTCAATTTGTCTATAATATTTGTAATTTATTGTAAATAGTG
>NC_025702.1:12312613-12318894 GCF_000633955.1 Camelina sativa
AAAATAAACAATTAAAAATATATCTATAAATTAATAATTATTAATTTATAGATAAATTAATATTACTATAAATTAATAAAATGTCTTAGTCCCAACATTATTAATTTATAGAGGTTTTAGTGTATCTTTTTGTTAACCTTACTTAAGTATTGGTCATCCAATTGACAACCACGAAAACAAACCTTAAGTGATAGAGTCTCGTGCATCATCTCTTTTCATAAGCAACACTTTCCTTTATCATCACCAGCAGCAACTAGATGCGCAAATACTGGCCACCCATTCCCAAGTACCAAACGTTTCTACGTAGTTAAATTACATTTCCTTTCCCACATGTCTCATTAAATCTACAACATATTATGATTTAGTTAATTGAGCAATTTACGATGGAAATGTGAATTTTTTTATTTTTTATTTTTTTATGAATACCAATTGATATTCGTTGCAAATATCGTTACATGCGGAAACTTTTTTTGCAAGTATCAGATTGGAGTGTTAGGTTTTGAAAGTATGGATGTTTTGTAAGGGTAAGATTGGTCAAGTGCCATTTTCCAAGATATCGAAAGTGTTGAAAAAGTTAGTCAACCTATGATAAAATTATTGTTATCCAGCAACTTCGTTCCAAGATAACCACACTTATTCCATCTAATTCGTTTATAGTATATCGTCAATTATCTAACCACTAGCTTGAACTCATCATTGAGTCGTCGTATTAATATTATATCACAAGTCTTTCTTTTTAATAGATTTTCTTTTGCCCACATGCAATACAATTGATTAAGCCTTTTGTATATGTTTTTTATCCTTTTCGTTCTAGTGTTGGTAAATGAAAGAGTCCATGTCTGAAGACCATTATTGTCTGCTGCTGATGGACCGAACATTCAAAGCTTGTAAATGAAAGAGTCCGTGTGTGAAGAATATGTTCTTCACGAATACTCAAAAGCTTGTAAAATGTAGTATAAATTAAGATTCACTTACTGAAAAAGGAATTAGCTAGGTCTTATAATTTTTCTCTATTTTTTTTTCTTTTTAGTCGTGTATATATATCTATATCCATGAGAAATCTGAGCAATACAAGTATTTCGCAAATATTTATACGAATCCATTTGATCATAAATCAATTTATAGAATATTATATTCTCATGCTGTTTAAGCTCCTTGGCATTCCCTTAAATTTATTTTTCTCTATGAAAATTCCTTTATATATACAAACTGACAATACACATCTCTATGTTTTCATATTTCGTGAATTTAATTATGATTTTTTTTTTTTTATTAACTAGAAGAAGTTGGGGCCTGGACTTTAAACTTCAACCAATAAATTAAATTATGAAAAATTGGATATTGTATTTTCTAGCTTCGAAGAAATGTTAAAACATAGTACTACGTCTTATATATGTACTACGTCTTGAGTTTAACTTTAATAGTTCTTAATTATGTAGAGCTAACGAAGAAAAATAGAGAAAACACGTTATTAGTTGAAGCCACTATAGAGACCATGCCATGCACTTTCCATTTATTATTTAGAAATAATTTATTAAAAGATAATAGTACTAATATTCATTTAGAAAGACTTAACTAGATTCAACTTGTTTTTATTCTACCATCTTATTATAGGAAAAGACTCAAAACTGTTTGTATTGGTCTTGATGTATAAAATTGACTATTTTGGTTGGACCTAACTAATCATTACTATATTCGCTACTTACAAACAAAACATTGTATAAATAAACGAGGAAGCATAGGGATACTACTGTGCAAGCTTGCGAGTTTACAATCATATTTCTCCACTCTCCAATATTTTTGAACATTCCAAAAATGCAGGTTTGTTTGTTTTTTTTCACAATTTTCTTATTAGTTTTAAGTAATTAAATTCCAATGGTTTAATGTAAACTACGCTAGGAATTTTAATATATTTATTACTTATATATACAATGAACTTCTCAAATTTGCAGGAGGAGACAGTTGAATTCAAGATGGATGTTTCTGACGAAAACATCAAACGGGAAGCTATGAGAGTTGTCTGGATGGATTCAGGTACATCGCATAAAAATCTATGGTTAAATCAGTGAATACTGTAATCTATCTCAAGCTTGAAATATTAATTGAACCAACAATATTTGTTGCTATTAGGAGTTACTTTAGTAGACATCAAGGAAAAAGGTATACTAAAGGTGAAGGGGATATTTGGTAAGATTGAAATGGGGAGCAAACTATATGAGATAGATAATTCTGTTGACATAATCAACCCATTGAGAAAACCCGGGCCAAGTCGCATTCCGGGTTTAAGTACCGTCTACAACTATCTTACAACTCCCAAAATTCAGGTTCATTTTGCGAATATTCAGATTATTTTAATCAATTAAAGTTATCTACTATATGATTCTGTAGATATATATTAAATTTGTTACTTATACCATGAATTGCTAATTTGCAGGAGATAGTTGTATTCAAGTTTAAAGTTCTTGATGATAGCATGAAGCGTGATGCTATGAAAGCTATCTGGGAGTTTTCAGGTACACCGATACGAACCTATGGTTATACTTATACGAAACCAAAGGAATCAATTATAGATGGTTATTATGTTTACATAATTTTAAGTCTTTTAAAACAATGCACTATTGTTTTTATTTTTTTTCGTTAGGAATTACTTCGGTAGAGGTTAAGAAAGATAATCAAGTAGAGGTGAAGGGAGGAGAATTTAATAAAATCTCAATGTCGACGAAACTAAAGGAAATAGATGAATATGTTAGCGTTACCATCAAGGCTGGACCAGAAGTTGGTGGGACAAAGATCAACAATCGGTTATATTTCAATACGCCGCCTACGCATGTACCTGTTCGTGCGCCTGTACCTGCGCCTACGCCTGTACCTGTGCCTGCCCCTGCTCCTAACCCCGATATACGGCGTATATCTTCTCATGCGCCTGCTCCTAACCCCAATATACGGCGTAGGCTTCATGTACCTGTTAAAACTTCAATTTGGACAAAGTGCTTTCGGTGTGATTGTCGATAAAATCTGTTCTGGAATGGCCGTATATTGGAGTAATTGAATTCGTTGTAATATTATGATAGTTTATTTACATGTCAAAGTTAAATTCAATAATATATGCATGTCCAACATGGCTGGATTGAAAATCACATACTAAAATAACAAAACAAAAAAAAAAATTGCACTAGTTTTATAGAGTGAATAACTCCCAACAACAAGATTCATTACAAAGTTTACGAGAAGGTCTCCAGCGGTACGGTGTGTTTACCCCTTAGGCCGATGCATCTGCTGGTCTTCAAGCGAAGTTACCTGATAAACTTTTTTACGCATATATAAGATTGTTATATTTCCATTAAAGTGCCCATAACTCTTGAACCACAGCTTTGATTGGCACTACATCACCACTATTAGAAATCTAACTCAATTTTCTTTAACTTTCATTACAGACGTTTCGACTGGTTCTGAGTAATCATTTTTTTTGTATTCAAATGGGTGGTGTCATCCATTATTTAAACCTGAATTTATCAAACTAAAAGACACACAAAGACACTACTTCTAAATTGCAAGTTTCCACTTAGACACAAAATGCAACAAAATACAACAAAAATGTATTTGCGCAAAAATTTATATGAGTCCATTTATCAAAATTGATTTAGAGAATATCCTATTTTTAATCTTCCACTACAAGAAAACACGTGCTTTGTGACAGAAACCTGCGACGGACAAATGCCCTCGCAAATTTGCGACGAATTTGCGGGTCATTTGCTATGAAGACGAGGACCTCGCAAATCTCTTGCAAATTTACGAGGGAAATGTCCCTCGAACATCCCTCGCAAATTTGCGAGGGAGTTGTGATTCATTTGCGAGGAAAAAGCTGACCCTCGCAAATCTATCGCAGATTTGCGACGAATTTGCTAGTCAAATAATCCGACAGATTTGTGAGGTCATTATAGGTTTAGGGGTTAGGGTTTAGGGTTTAGGGTTTAGGGTTTGAGCTTAGGGTTTGAGCTTAGGGTTTGAATTTTAGGTTTAATTCTGAAGTGAAGTTCCTAGTAAACATCAAGAGACAAAAAATATTTGAGATGAATAAACATGTGTGAAGAAAACATATAAGATATATATAAATCAAGATGTGATTTACTTTCATTATGAACATAGATATGACCAAGTGTTAAAGTGTTTTGATCAACAATTGCAATGTAGAGTCCATAGTCCACTAATCACCAACTATATGAACAATGAACTTTCCAAAACATAGGAAAAACATGAAATTAATAGAGATTGTATCATTAAGAAAATAAAGTTGATGCAAAAGAATATATACACTTGAGAGGGATATGCGGTGATGTTCGAGAAGACCCGCAAAACCCTCAGCAGATCCCTCGCAATTTGCAAGGGATGTGCGATACACTGAGCTTATTCCTCGCTAAAGCCTCACGGTTCCCTCGCAAATTGATCTTTTACATGCAAATTAAAGAAGAGCATTACTAAACAACATTGCATCCAAAGCATAGGAAAATCTGAACTTAGTAAACTAATGTTATCTACTTTAATTTGAACCTACTTTAGTAACCAATATTTGATCTTTTACATGCAGATGTGAACCTACTTTAATTTTATCTACACATAGCAAACTATTTGTATATAATAATATTGGATTAGCAAACTAATAATATTGGATTAATAATTTTGAAAGCATAGGAAAACTTTCTTTAGCTTTTGATTGAGTACATTTTAATGAGGATGATCTTGGTATATAAAATGAATTTGATTATAAAGGTGCGAGGGATTTGTGACGAATTTCTTATTGGACCTTGCAAATCCATCACTAATCCCTCGCAAAGCTGGTGTATTTAATTGGTCAGTTTGTCGGCTGATTAATCTTTTTTGCGAGGGATGTGCGATGGAGCCACGCTAATCCCTCGCAAAATTGGTGTATTTTGATTGGTAAGTTTGTCGGTTGTTGCATCTTCTTTGCGAGGGATGTGCGATGGGGCCACGCTAATCCCTCGCAAAGTTGGTGTATTTTGATTGGTCAGTTTGTCGGTTCCTAGTTATTTCGTCGCAATATCTGCGAGGGAGTTACGAGGGCACAAAATATTTATATATACCATCGAGCTATGGTTTGAGCGAAGCTCAAACTCATTCACTGAAACCCTAATTTCTCTTCTTCATCCTCTCAGCCCCTAATCTCTCTTTCTTCTTCGTCTTCTCTGACAAACCGGAGCCACTCTTCTTCGTCTTCTCCGGTAAATCGTAGCCGTCTCCGTCAAACCTTAACCATCTCCGTCCAAGCGTACACGGACTCCAACCGGTTCTAATTCTCGTGTACCTGTCTGATCAAGGTGTACCTGCTCCCACCGGTTCTAACCGTACACGGACTCCAACCGGTTCTAATTCTCGTCGTTCAACCTCGCACCCACTACCTCAGACACCGTCTTATCATACTCCTTCTCTTTCACCCTCTAATGGGAATCATGGGAATCAAGAGGAGTCTCCACCCGCTCGTTCATCTTCTACAGGAGCTTCTACACGTCTCAACAATCTTACCCTCGAAGAGTTACTCGATAGTCCAGGGCGTGGAGGTTTACCGAAGCTAGACCCGCGTCGACCTCCAGGAACTTTCTGGTAAGAAAGTTTCATGAACCTTGTGTAATCATAGTTGCATCTTGAATCCGATCATTCACTCCTTTCATGTTGTAATTTGTTTGAAGGGTTGACCNTCTACTGTACGAAGCATCTTTGAAAGAGATTTCAAAGAGCCTCATGCCAATTGGACACAAACACCGACTAAAGTGGTAGACCGTTGGTATGAATCTTTTGCGGTGAGTGTAATATGTCTTGCAATCACACAATATGTTTTGTTTGTCATTTTTAAACATATACTAATTTTTTTTTTTGGAAGCAACTATACAATTGGAACCGGTCCATCAATGATAGAGTTAGGAAGGAGTTTGTAGACAAGCTTAAGGATAGGATATGTGATCAAGTGTCGAGGTGGAAGTTAAAGTGGAAACTCAAAGGTGATGAGGCAAAGCCACGGTGGATTGATCCTGGAGTTTGGAGTGGTCTTGTTAAATATTGGCTTGATCCCAAATCAGAACTCAAGAGTACCAACAGTCGGAATGCTCGTTATCATGATCCTGATGGCACCGGCATATATAAGCACCGATCAGGCCAAACCTCTTTTAAAGCCCGTGCTCGAAAACATGTAAGTGTTTAATCATCTCTCTTTTTCTCATTTTCATCTCTCTTTTTCATTTTAACTAATCATCTCTCTGTTTCTCTTTTTC
>NC_025702.1:12319905-12341761 GCF_000633955.1 Camelina sativa
TGGAAGCAACTATACAATTGGGTCCGGTCCATCAATGATAAAGTTAGGAAGGAGTTTGAAGACAAGCTTAAGGATAGGATGTGTGATCAAGTGTCGAGGTGGAAGTTAAAGTGGAAACTCAAAGGTGATGAGGAAAAGCCACGGTGGATTGATCCTGGAGTTTGGAGTGGTCTTGTTAAATATTGGCTTGATCCCAAATCAGAACTCAAGAGTACCAACAGTCGGAATGCTCGTTATCATGATCCTGTTGGCACCGGCATATATAAGCACCGATCAGGCCAAACCTCTTTTAAAGCCCGTGCTCGAAAACATGTAAGTGTTTAATCATCTCTCTTTTTCTTATTTTCATCTCTCTTTTTCATTTTAACTAATCATCTCTCTGTTTCTCTTTTTCGGTATGAGCTAACTGGTGAGTTAACTCCTGATTTTGTACGCATCCTAGAAGAGACTCATCGAAAGCCTGATGGGTCTTTTACGGATGGAAAGTCGGAGTCTCTGTTCAATGAGGTGTCGTCGAAGATCCAAGAGTTGGAATCTGAGCTTTGTACGGGGGAGAATGGAGAGAGCACTGCTTCTAGTGGGGTGCCAATTCATATCAAAAACAAAATTTACACATCGGTAAGTTGTCTGTTTTATATACTTTGAATGTCATTGTTTTTGTTTGAGTTTTGTGTTTGTATTCTTTGAAGTTCATTTGTGTTTTGTTGTTTTGTTGGTAGGTTGCTCCAAAGAAGAAAAACAGGATCTATGGGGTTGGTTCTTTGCAGTTTGAAGCATCCTCTAGCAGTACTGGTCCACCACCGTCGTCTTCTCCGGCTAATGATCCGGTTCTTTTAGCTCAGAAGCTAGCTGCAGCTGAAGAATGCATTCAAGTTCAGGCGACTCAAATCCAACAAAGTGCAGAGAGGATGCAAAGCTTTGCTATATACTTCGAGTATCTCGCTGAAAAGGATCCGGAATTTGCTGCTAGGTTCCGAAGCCCGACAACGACCAACCCAGACGCCGGAGAAGGGCGCAACACCGATGATACAGTTAACGCCGGTAGTGGAACCGGAACCAGAAACATCACCTCTCTCTCTGAAACTTTTTAAACTCTTTCTTGTAATGTATTTTTTTTAAGACATTAAAATTTCATTTAATTTCAATTTAATCTCAATTCTATTCCAATTCAAATTTAATTTAATTTCAATTCAATTCTATTATCAATTTCAATTCAATTCATTTTCAATCAAACTTTAATTTCAATTCAATTTGCGATGAATTCAGTTTCTCGCAAATTGCTTCAGAGTTGCGAGTAAATATGTTTCTCGCAAATTGCTTCAGAGTTGCGAGTAAATTGGTTTCTCGCAAATTGCTAGTTATTTGCGAGGAAATGTATACTCGCAAATTGCGAGGCATTTGCGAGGGACGAAATTTCCTTGCAAAACTTGCAAGGGATTTACGATGTTTGAAATTTGCGAGACGCGATTTGCGAGGAATCGTTGTATTTTGCAAATCCCTTGCGAATGTTGATTTGCGAGGGATTTGCGATGATTTCTTCCATCGCAAATCGTGTGTTTTCTTGTAGTGTTCTATGTATAATATGTATGTTATACTGTTAATTTTCTTGGGTATCCAATATCCTTTTCCACCTTCGATCATCTTTTTTAAAAAAACTAATCCATAATATTCACATAACATATCTATGCTTTTATCTTTTTACTTATAAAATTTAATTATGAAAACCTAGACATTTCATTTCCTAGCTTCTAAGAAACTGTGATGTTCTTTCATATATTCTTAACATCTTGACTTTAATTTTTTTTTTATTGAGAAAATGACAGAAAATTATAGTATAACACGGTGTTAGTTGAAGTCACTAAAGTAAGAGACCAAGACCAGGCCACCTTCTAATCATATCATCTTAAATTATATTTAAGAAAGACTAGTCTAGCTAGCCTGATCAACTTGTTTTGATTTTATTATATAGAAAGACTTCAACTTGTTTGCTATTATAGTTTTGATATACAAAATCAACTTGTGTTTCCTAATTTTAGTAATTCCCAATAGTTGAACTAACAAAATATATCGTATAAATATACGGGGAAGCAAAGGGTTATTGTCATACAAGCTGCGAGGTTGCAATCATATTCCTCTGCGTTTATCTCTTCTTTCTCTTCAAAATGCAGGTTCGTTTTATTTTTTTCTCTAGTTCTTCAGAATAGTTTTAACTCTTAAGCAATTATTTAAATTTCAAAGGTTTAATATACGGTTGGAAATCTACAGAAAATATATGTATATATATATCTAATAGAGTTAGATTCCTTATACAATGAACTCCTAACTTGCAGCATGAGGAGACAGTTGAGCTCAAGATGGATCTTTCAGATGAAAACATCAGACGAGAAGCTATGAGACTTGTCTGGATGGTTTCAGGTACACCAATACAAATATATGGTTAACCAATATGTGATTTAAGCTTGAAATATTGAAACAATAATATTTTGTTGGTTTTAGGAGTTACTTTCGTAGACATCAAGGAAAAAGGTATACTAAAGGTTAAGGGAGTATTTGATAAGATGGAATTGGGGAGAAAATTACAAGAAAATGATGATTCTGTTGACATAATCAATCCAATGGGAAACCCTGCGCAAAGTCGCATTCCCGGTTTAAGTACAGTCTACAGTTATCTAACCACTCCAAAAGTCCAGGTTCATTTTTACAAAATTTTCAGATTATAATGGCCCATTGTTATCTAGTATCTACCGTAGGAACTATAGATTATAGATTTAGTAAAATTATTTACTTATACCATAAATTGCTATTTTGCAGGAGATACTTGTATTCAAGTTTAAAGTTCTTAATAAAAGCATCATACCATATGTTATGGAAGTTATTTGGGAGTTTTCAGGTACACCAAACAAATCTATGGTTATGTCAAAACTTAGTACAAACATAAATCAATGACAATAGGATATTTAATTTTACATACTTAATCTGTTTAGGCTAGAAGAAGTAAAATATTAATGTATATTTTTTTGTTAGGTGTTACTTCGGTAGAGGTCAAGGGAGATGATCAGGTAGAGGTGAATGGAGAAGAATTTAGTAAAATTGCAATGGCTAAGAAACTAAAGGACATAGATGAATCTGTTAGCGTTATCATCAAGGCTGAACCAGGTGTACAGGCGGCACCTAATAACGGAACCTCATATGGTACAAAGATCACCAATGCGTTATCATCTTTCCGTATGCCGTCTGCGCCTGTGCGTGTGCCTCCGCCTGCACCTGTTCGTCCTCCTGCGCCTGTATATGCGGGTGGGCGTGGAAAAAGTTTTGACGATGGATTTAATAAACCAAATCAGCAGCCAATCCTCAATGCTGTTGCTGCGCGTGTACGTGACTTTGTGTATAAACCAAACGCGAATAAGTTCAAGCACTATGCTGAGATTATGGGTAGGAATAAGCCACAACCTCAAGTCAAGGATCAGGAGGAAGAAGGAGGAATGTTTGGATTCTTTGGTAAGAAGCAACAACCTGATCAAAAGGATAAATGTGCTCGTGAAATCCCAAAACCACAGGTTGTCAATAAGGAGCCGTCTGCTAGTACCTCAAAATCAGGAACATCAAAAAAAGGTACAAAACATAGAACTCATGTGCGTGTATATATGAACATACTTTTTTCTAGTTTATTAGATTTCTTTTAATGAGATGAATTTTGAGGACTAGAATGTCATCTCATCTTCTAAAATAAAGATTGTTTCATATTAGCATATTATGTTTTCTTAACCTTATATATTTGTGTTAAACCATCTGATGCAGAAGGAGAAACACAATATACTTGGGACCCCTCATCACTAGTTACGGGCTTAACCTCTATGAATCCCTTTCAAACGAAAAACACAAACAGTCAGATGACGTCCTCACAAACGAATGCATCCACGCAAAACCAACACTCAACACAAAAGAAATACCAATATAGAATGGAGTGAAGGACCGGTTATTCTCTAATCTTAATTCTTAAGTCGAAAGAACTGAGTGTGTGTCGAGTTTTTCTTTAGATGAGATTTTTCTTTAGGACTATTGTGCTCTATGGATCGGGAACTACCATGTTCTGGACTAGAATATCATCTCATCTTCTAAAATAAAGTGTGTGTTCTTTATCGTTTATGTTTTTTTTTTTAATTATTACATATCGGCATTATAAAGTGTATTGTGTTTTTGTTAATTACTCCTGAAATTTTATACTCCCATACTCCCAATTGTTTGTTTTTGAGATATCGTTTTTGTCAGAGCATAAAATCCAAATCCGAAAATCTGAACCGAAATAAGTGGATTAAAACTGAACCGAAATTAAAGAAATAACATATTGGTTTTTGGCTTCCATTATTTTAGATATTGGATATTATCCGATCCGAACCGATATTCAATAGATGTCCGAATATAACCGAACATATAAGAAACACTTTGATGTTCTGATAGATATGCGGCATATATTTTATGTATTTGTATGGTTCTACGATAATCTTATCATTTGCTTCCACAGAGAGAATTCTCTGAATCCTTCGGACACTAAAACCTTGAGCTTCGTATTCGTCATCTCCCATTCAGATCTATTCCAAGAGATAAAAAACCAATAGCTCTAATACCACTTGTTGTTTTCTAAAACGCCAAAAACCTAGATCTATTAAGATACGAATGATCGAACTCTCTCTCACTCACTCGTTTGTAAAGATAGAACAAGAAACGAAACGACACGAGGGAATTTTACGAGTTCGGATCCTTAGATAGGATCCTACGTCTCGCCAAAGGGATCTCCGGAATCCAGTAGAACAGTTGTTCTAAACCAAGCTTTTTTCTCTACAAACTTTTCGACTCTCTCTCTTCTTCTTATAGAAAAGTTGCAGAACTTGCAGGTTTTAAACGAACAAAAGATCAAGAATAAGAATTTCTCTCTTATTATTAACTTTAGAAAATCACTCAAAACTAAAGTTCTCTCACAATATCTCTCTCTCAAGATCTCAAGTCAATCTCACAAAAACTCTCTTATGTTTGCCATAACTCGACAAGCATATATATAGGAAAACCAAACCTATTCCTAATAGGAAAACACCAAAGTCTAGATAACTCCTAGACGTCACTTGAGCCTTACCTTCTTCCTAATCATAACTCGATTAGGACAAGGATTCCTTTCTTCCTTGAATTTGATCCTTCCAAGAGCTTTTGTCAAAACGTCTGCCTTCTGCTCACTTCCAGGAACATGCTATATCACTATTCTTTCATTCTCGACACACTCCCTTATGAAGTGAAACCGCCTGTGGATGTGCTTGCTTCGCCCATGAAACACTGGATTTTTTGTCAATGCAATCGCAGATTGATTATCAACTCGTATTGTAACTTTCTCACAAGTAGCACCAGTGATCTCACAAAGTAATTCTTGCAGCCAGATAGCCTGTTTTGCTGCCTTTATTCCAGCCATAAACTCCACTTCACAAGAGGACAGAGCTACGACATCTTGCTTCTGCGAACACCACGTTATTGGACTTTCTCCTAGATAGAAGATGTGACCAGATGTACTTTTACCATCGTCTGGATCAAAGTTGTGACTGCTGTCACTGTAACCTATCAGCTTTGGTATCTTTGTTTTGTCATATGTCAATCCAAGATTCATCGTTCCTTTTAAATATCGAAAACAATGCTTCATAGCAGCTCCATGTGATTCTCTTGGACTCTGCATGAAGCTGCTTAAAACTCCTCCTGCAAAAGATAAATCTTGTCGTGTATGGAGCAAATAGCGAAGACATCCCACGTTTCTCCGATACACCGTTGCATCAATCTCTTTCTCTTCCTCTGCTTTTGACAATTTCAGACCACTCTCCATCGGTGTATGCACTAAATTGCAGTCTTTCATCCCTGCTTCTTCAAGAATCCTCTGCGCATACCGTGCTTGATTCAATGTTATTCCTTGTTGATGTTGTGTCACCTCAATTCCTAAATAATATGTCAGTTTGCCTAGATCACTCATCGAAAACCATGATGACATCTCGTTTTTAAACTCGTTGATCGCCATCATACTTGTCCCCATCATAAAGAGATCGTCGACGTACACACCAATAGCTAACAAGTGCTCTCTAAGCTTCTTTCGATACACTGAAGGTTCTTTAGAGCACTTAACGAACTGCAAACCCAACAAAATCGTGTTTAACTTATTATTCCATGCTCTAGGCGCTTGACGCAATCCATACAATGCTTTGTTGAGCTTGTAAACCTTTCCTTCACTTCCAAATTTCTGAAATCCTTCAGGTTGTGAGACATAAACTGTTTCTTTAAGCTCATCATGTAAGAAGGCTGTTTTAACATCAAGATGATGTATCTCCCATCCATGTGCTGCTGTAAGATCAACAAGTAGCCTAATAGTCTCAATCCTAGCTACTAGAGCAAAAACTTCCTCAAAGTCAACTCCATATTGTTGTACATAACCCTTGGCGACAAGTCTTGCTTTGTGTTTATTAATGCTGCCATCTGAATTCTTTTTTAGTTTAAATACCCACTTGAGTCCAATAGGTTTTGCTCCAACTGGTAAATCAACAAGATCCCATGTTTTCAATCTTTCAATAGAACCAACCTTTTCTTCACAAGCATGTATCCACTCTTTTGACTCATTTGCTTCCATAAAATTTCTTGGCTCATTGTTTAAACTCAACAATAACATCTCTCCTTGCTCTTCTGCTAACAGTACATAATCATCAAGATAATTAGGAGTATGTTTCTCTCTCTGTAATCTTCTCAGCATGACCGGTGACATGTTCGCAGGTACACATTCTTGATCATATATCTCTTCACTGTCTTCTTCATTCTCATTGTCTTCTGACATTCTACTATGTTCACCATTCTGCTCCGTCTCAATTCCTCTGCTTTCTTCGTGTAACCCATGATTTCCAAACCCATCAGACATGATTTTAAAGCTATCATTGCTGCTCGACGGAGTATTATTCACCTTCCAATCCCAACCTTTAGTTTCATCAAAGATAACATCTCTGCTAACGATAACCTTCTTCGTGTGAGGATCAAACAATCAGTAAGCTTTCGAGCCAGGTTCTGTTCCTAAGTGAACAAGTATGCGAGTTCTGTCGTCTAGCTTCTTTAAGAACGAAGAATCCACTTTTGCATAACCGATGCAACCAAAAACTCGAATGTGATCAACGTTTGGTATCTTATCTCTGAACAATTCGTACGGTGTTCTATCCTTAAGTGACTATGTTGCTACTTTGTTCAGAAGATATGTTGAATGTCTAACAGCTTCTCCCCACATGTAATTTGGCAAACCCATGTGTTTCATCATACTTCTCGTCATCTCCATTAAGGTTCTGTTTCGCCTCTCCAGTACACCGTTTTGTTGTGGTGTATACAGTGTTGTAAGGTGTCTTTGAATGCCATTCTCTTCACAAAAAGAACTGAATTTGAACGATACAAACTCTCCCCCTCTGTCTGTTCTCAAAGTTTGTATTTTGCTCTCAGTTTCTTTCTCTATCTTCATCTTGAAGTTTTTAAACTTCTGAAACGCATATCCCTTCTCCTTGAGCAATATTGTCCACATGTAGCGCGAATAATCGTCTATAAGAACAAAGACGTATCGATTTTTTGCACTTGTACATGGTGAGATTGGACCGCAGAGATCACCATGTATCAGCTCAAGCTTCTTTGTTGCTCTATAAGATGTTGCATGTGGAAAGACTCTCCGTGTTTGTTTGCCCAATAAACATGAACTACAAAGTTTCTTCTCAAGTGTAGTTGTTGGTGCTCCATGAACTAACTTTTTCGCAATCATAGAATTCAGAGTGTCAAAGTTCACATGACCCATCCTTGCATGCCACTTACTTGCTTCACTTATGACTGTTAGATATAGACATGTGTTATCCTTCAGTCCCATTCTAACCTTGTAGAGTCTGTTCGGTGACCTTATAGCTTTGACAAGTAGTTTTCCTTCACGATCTTTCATTGTTAGAAGTCCTTCTTTTAGTCTAATGTCGCATCCAGCTTCTGTAGCTATACCAAGACTAACTATGTTACTTTTCAAACCATGTCTGTAGTAAACATCAGTCATCTTTCTTGGTTTTCCATATAAATCAACAAATGCTATAGTTCCTTTTCCTTTGATATCAATGCGTGAGTCGTCTCCAAATCTAACTTTTCCTGTGACCATCAAATCAAGTGAGTCAAAGTATCTCCTATCTCTAGTCATGTGATTGCTAGCACTGTTATCAAGATACCAGACATTATCTCCTTCTGTATTTGTCTCAAACTTGCTTGGAACGCAACGTTCTTCGTTAAGAAAAACGACTTCATGCATTAAAAGTTCATCTGCGTTTTCTGTATCCTTCTCAACCTCTTGTCTTTCCTGCAGTTTGAGTAATCGATCTGGACAGCTGTTTGCATACTGACCCATCTTGTCACACCTAAAACATGTAATTTGTGAGGTATCTCTTCCTCCATTTCGTCCTCTTTCTCTTCCTCGATAAGAGAACCTTCCTCCTCTGCCTCTTCCTCTGTAGCTTCCATTGTACTCATGTTGATTCTGATTAGAGTACCTAGTTTGGTTAGTATCAACATGAGAAGCAGTGTTTGCATACATTAGTTTGCTTTGTTCTTCATGTGGTTCTTCATCATCAAAGATCCTTTCTTCATAGGCTTTTAGCCGTCCAACAATATCGACAAAGCGTGTTGTATTCAAATCCAGTACTTGTTCCAAAGAGGCGACAATATGAATGTACTTTCTTCGAGGAAGTGTTTTAAGAAATTTCTTAACCAATTTAGGTTCTTCGATTATTGCTCATAGTGCAGCTGATTTGGAAGAGATCTCAGATATCCTTCTAGAAAACTCATCAATAGTTTCTACATCCTTCATCTTTAACCTGTCAAACTCTGTCATCAATGTTTGTAACCTAGCTTCTCGGACCCGATCAGCTCCAACATGTCTGTTTTTGATTGCTAGCCAAATCTTCTTGGTTGTATCAAGTTCTCCTACTTGTAGAATGAGTGCCTCAGGAATTGATTGGAACAATAGTGCAATAGCCATGTCGTTCTTCTCTTCGTCAATGACCTCTGCATCAATTGCTTCCCAAGCCTTATTGACCCTAAGAACAAACTTCATCCTCATTGCCCAAACTGTGTAATTTGTGGAAGTTAGCATAGGACACGCGATAGAGGAAGGTCATCCTCCCTCTGTTGGTTTTGCAACGACGATTGCACCTTCGGGTTCTGTCATTATTTCTTGATAAGGCTCTGATACCAAATATAGAAAAGTTACAGAATTTCCAGGTTTTAAACGAACAAAAGATCAAGAATAAGAATTGCTCTCTTATTATTAACTTTAGAAAATCACTCAAAACTAAAGTTCTCTCACAATATCTCTCTCTCAAGATCTCAAGTCAATCTCACAAAAACTCTCTTATGTTTGCCATAACTCGACAAGCATATGTATAGGAAAACCAAACTTATTCCTAATAGGAAAACACCAAAGTCTAGATAACTCCTAGACGTGACTTGAGCCTTATTTTCTTCCTAATCATAACTCGATTAGGACTAGGATTCCTTTCTTCTTAAGCCTTTCTCAAGCTTAAACCAACACTTCTCTCTCTCGATCCTAACAGACTCGAACAGATACAAAGAAGAATAGAGAAGAAGAAGATATAACGAAGATAGACCCATTGACTTCCGTTAGCTGCGAGAGGCCTCGATCACTCCACGTGTCACAATCTAAACTGCTCAATGCCAAACAGAAGCAAACCTTCCTTTTCCAACAGAGTCTCACCTTCACTTAGAGAAATCCTAAGTATAAAGGTCAGGTTTCTCTAAACCTTAAGATTTTGTCCTCCCATTATATTGTGTTTAGTCGAGTGATATTGTTTTGTTAGTTGAGAATCTTGAGATTAATTAAAGATTTGTGTGCTTTTTTTTTGTTAGGTTATAAATATAAGTTGTCGTCCGAAGCTCATGACAGCACCACACCACACCATTGCTAGAGACGGTTACTCCTAACTCCCACGCCTGCGAAAGAGTCAATGTCCAATAGTAAAGAACAGATCTATATCTACGATCTTGAGTCAAACCTTGGTTTGATTAGAGAGGAAATACGAGATATGTGCTCCGTCAGTTTTGATAGGGAAGTAACATCGTTTGACCCTAAATTAGTTTGCTTCAGTTAAGCAAGTCCTGATCAGCGCCAATATTTCCCGAGTCCTGAGCAGCTTGCCAAGTTCATGGATTGGATAGTTCGTAATAGACGTTGTCCACTCAAACAACAGAGATTTTTCCAAGTTTGAACAAGGGTTGCGTAATTTGGTTTGGTTTGATTAAGTTCTACAAGTATTTTTTGTTTTTTCTAATTCTTTCCATTCAAAAACACTACTACCTATGGATTCTTTTCCATTCATATAAAGTACTACAAGTAATTTTGTTGTTAGATAACTTTTACATTCAGGCTCGATTATCAAAATCTGTTTACTGGAATTGACTGATGGGAAGAATCTTAAAGTGGACTTCAAACTAGAGCAAATTTAATTGGAAATAAATTAGTTGTTTCCTCACATCGAGACTCGATACGCAAAAACAAATTATAAATGCTTGCTAGGTTATGTGAACTTCTTGTAGCCATAACATTCGGAACAACGATCTAGTAAGAACCAAGAACTTTACATATGTCTCAAAAGAATCCGACCAGATCCTTTTCAACGTAACAACATGAAAACAAAAGCGGCTCAGTAATTGCCTGGAAACTAGGTAATTGAAAATATTATTCTTGGTTCACAATTATATCTACGCCTGGGAGACTTAATACAATAGAAGTCGCTGCAAATTTGTTGGTTTGTCCATCTTAGATTATTCAACAGGAATCTCGCTTTCGTGGACCAATTTAGGAATCTCAACCAAAATAAATACATGTTTCTAATTTAATTTCCAGTTTTAAAATAGGACTAGATTTTAAACAAATTTTTTTAATAATTATTAAAAATATACATATATGTTGTATTTTTTGCGTTTGATTTAATATGTTATGATTAATATTTAGATTTATTGTATTTTTTTGTGTTTGGTATCGGGTATGATTGACCTAACACCTCTCGTTAACTCATTTGATATCAGACTAAAATATTTTGTATATTATACCAACTGTAAAAAATTATATAATCATATTTATGTAAACTCTAATCTACTCCATAACATGATCCCCAATAAAAAAAAATTAGCAAGTTAAAAGTATCTAAAATATTTAAATTATGGCAACTAATTTATTTTAAAATTATTTTAAGTATTTTTTTGGATATGACAAATAATAACTTCAAGTTTTAATATTTATTCAAAAGGCAAGGTTTAATTGTGTAAATCTTACAAATAAAATGTTATTTCACCAAATGTACTTCCAAATTAATAATAGGGAGATATGTAAGCCTAATAAAATCTTTTAGGCTTTTTGTTCCAATATATAAGATCTTTTAGGCTTTTTTTGGTGTTCCATTTTATTATAAGTATTAATTGTATACGCCTGGAGAAATCACACCAATTAATACAAAAAACATAACGACATACTCGATTTTGTTTTTCTTTTTTTTTTTCTTCAATTTCAACGTTAATATAAAATGGACTAGTTTTCCTTGCCTTTCTTCCTTGAAAAAATATTTGTATTGCTATGAATGCAACTTGCAACTGCTACCGTGACTGAATAGGTTTGACTTTGTCTATTTAAAAACAAAAACAAAAACTTTCAACTGCTTATATAAAGGAGACTTCAAAGCTCATTAGTAATCCACGATACTTCAACATATTTCTCAAATCACACTAATTGGAGAAAGATGCAGGTTCGATATTTTTTTTTTGTTTTATTCTCATAATACATTTTTTTAACACTCCTTGATGATTCACACGAATCACACCTAAGAACCCCCCGACTAATGTTTCCGGGTTCAGTTTTTTGGCTTTCTCTAATTATTTTCAAATGTTTATCACCTTTCTTCATTACAAAACTATGTAATTATTTTTATTAATAAATTTATCATTTTCAGCAAGGCTTTCTCATATATGTTCAGATTTTTCCTGATTTTTTATTGGTTTTAGAAACTAGCAATATACTGTATCAAATGTCATAATGCTATCCTAATTAATTAGCTCTTTATCGTTTCTTTTTTTGTTGTTGTTGTTGTCAAACAAATACTTCATAATATTTAATATTTTCATGACAGGTTGTTGTACTAAAATTGGATTTTCATTGTGAAAGAATGAAACAAAAAGCTATGGCAACTGTCTGTCGTCTCTCCGGTACACAACCAACACTCATCAATTTCCTAATTTCTAGTTTTTTTTTTTAATTCTCCAATTAATTAATATTCTTAAACAATTGATTAAAGTCATAAGTATATTTTTGATTTGTGAATTTGTAATGAAGGTGTTAAATCGGTGGGCGTGAAAGACGATAAACTAACGGTGACCGGAGATATTGATACCTACATAATTGTGAAGAAATTGAAGAAAGTATGTTATACCGAGATTATCTCGGTTGGACCGGTTAAAGAACCAGAAAAGAAGCCTGATCCGAAGAAGCCATCTGAACCGCCAGAAGTGGTTTATTGGTATCCACCTCAAGTTCCACCGTATTACCAACATTTCAACGGATGTGTCTACGAAGATCCCAATACTTGCGTCATTTCTTGAAAATAATATTTTGGTCGTATCAGTTTTGTTCGCAATAGTGTCATCCATCATCACTCATCAGCTTCGCCGTAGTCATTGGTTTTGATTTTTTCAACTGGTCCGTTCTATACCATTTATACACTCTACATGATTGGACCAAGTTTGCCACTCCCAGGCCCAATGTATTATAAAACTCTCTATTAACGAGTAAGTCCGGGTTACTTACTACATGTCTAATTCGAATGATTTTTTTTTACATGTCTAGTTCGAATGATTTTGTTTATAAAAAATTTACTAAAATTTGATTGATGATTAGAAACAAAAAAAAATATATAGAAATGGTTTATAAAACAATAATCTAAATTCTAGTAAACTCCAAAAAATTAGTTATACAATTAAAGAAAGGTTTTAATTCGATTTCAGCTTTGGTTTCTATATCAAGGAAGGAACTTGCTTGAGAAGTTCTTATGACCGAAGGAGTCAATAGATGGGGTCAGTATAAATCAACGTTGTCCGGGTCGTCCACGCGGAATTCTGAATACTACACTTCCGTTTGCTTTCGTTTCACCGATATTATTAAATTTCAACTAAATCTTTTTAAAAAATACTAGGACATAAAAAAACAAACAAATTAATAAAGAATGACTACTTTAACCTTTTTTTATGGTCGTTGGCTTATTTAAAAAATACAAAAAAACTTTAACGTTGTGGGTCATGTATTGTGAATTGAATACTATAATAATAGTCGCAAATTCCTATGCAATTTCTATATAAACGGGCATTGGAGTGGACTTGCTATTGTCATCAAGAATCTTCAATATCTTAAACCATATCTCTCTTCTCTCTCTGTCTCTCTCTCAAAAATAATTGAAAATTTCTGAAGATTTTTTCTATAGTTTTTTTCTCGAGCCATGCCTCCGATGGTACGCCCTAATTTCCTTTTTATCTCTAATTTATTATAAACATGCGTTGATTAATCGTTATAGGTACTAAATATATATATATATATATATTTAACTATAGTTATGTTAATTAGAATGAAAATATGCAATCAACGACCATACTGATCTCTGGTTTTGAAATAACAGAAAGCTGTGTTGCAATTGAGTATTCACGAGGAAAGAATCAGGAAGAAGGCGTTTGTCACCGTTTCTAGATATCCAGGTATTTTTTAAAAAAATTACATTTTCAAAATTTATAATATAATCTTGTCGTGGAAATGAACATTTTATTCATAAACTTTATTTTTGTTATTATAGGTGTTGCTTCGATATCATTGGATGACAAAACCGGGAAAATGACGATTGTTGGTGAAGTTGATGTATCGGCTATTGTGATGAAGCTAAGGAAGCTATGTAACACTGAGATTGTTTCGGTTGAAGTTGTTAAACCACCAGAGAAAAAGGCTGAACCGGAGAAAAAGCCTGAAGCTAAACCGGCTGAGAAACCTGAAGTTGTTGCCTGGCCGATTCCGATGAACTACCACCAGTACCAATACAATCCTGCCTACGCAAATTCTTACTATCAGCCACAGGGGAATTCTAGATTTGTAGGAGACGAGCCAGGTTGTGTGATTATGTGATTTTTCTAGAGTTATCTAAAATAATGTTAAGTTATTCAACACTTAGTTTTGATGGAAGAGTGTAATTCTTTTCGGGGCTACTACTTGTAATATACATTTCTCCTACGAGGTCATTATATTAATGTTTGATAAATTTGATCCTACGCTTTGTTAATCTATATATAATAACAATCCGAATAAATGCGACTAACAGTTGAATTTTTTAAATAGTACTATTTGGATATTTTCTGAAAAGTGGTGATGGTTAATTAAAACAGTTATTTATAAAAATTTACAATTGTTCAGTGTAGAGTTATATTTATTAGAACATTCGTATTCTTTGAAATCTCTATATATTTGTCTGTTTGAACTGTTTTCATTTTTTTGTCATAACACAAAATAATAGAAATTTTCAATCTCAACAGTTTTTACTGCTTTCAAAAAGTTTCTCTAGTATTCATTCTTTTAAAAGATTTAACAAAATATTTTTGGAATGATGAATCTAATTTACAACTTTTAGTTAATTTTAAATATAAAAATATAATAAAAATACCTAAAGTTTTTTTTCAACAGTTAGATGGATTATATAGTGAGTTTTTGAATTTGACATTTTCAATATGGTAATAAAGATGTCTTCTATTTAAAAGAAGTTTATATGGATTATTAGGTATATTTAAGTGCACACAGTTGCGATTTTTTGTAGTACCTTTTCGTAAATTTTTTGTTTTTATTTGTTTAAAAAAAAAAATTCAAACAGTTGTATCTGTTCATTGTAGAGTTGTGTCTTTTCACTATATTTTATTTATATTTTTTCATCACAACTTTCGTTCTAATAGGTGTATAACGTCATTGACGTGTATCTATTTAAATAGTCATGTCTTTGAACTCTCTTTATATTTGTCTCTTCATCAATAACCAACAAGTTCGTTAAAATAAAATTTCCATTTTATGTTGAATCTAAACAATTGAATATTAATATCAAAAATTCAACGTTATTCTATAATCTAATTAAAATTTTACAAATGATTATAGCAATAGAGAAATTTAATACAACTTAATTTATAATTTACAGTTGCGTCTATTTATCATAAACTTTCGTTAAAACAATATTTTAATATTTAATATTTAAAAGTAATAATAACAATCTGAATAAGTGCGAAAAATAGTTGCGACTTTTTAGTATTTTCTGAGAAAAAAATTGTTTTTTTTAAACTCAAACAGTTGTATATGTTCATTGTAGAGTTGTGTCTTTTCAATATATTTTATTCATATTTTTTCATCACAATTTTTCGTTATAATAGGTGTATCTATTTAAATAGTCATGTCTTTTGAACTTTCTATATAATTGTCTCTTCATCAATAACTAACAAATCATAATTCATTGAAACAGATTTCCTGTTTTATGTTGAATTTAAATAATTTGAATATTAATATCTAATATTCAATGTTATTCTATAATCTAACTAAAATTTTAGAAATGATTATAGCAATATAGAAATTTAATAAAACTTATTATAGAATTTACAGTTGGGTCTATTTATCATAACTTTTCGTTAAAAACTATTTTAATATTTAAATTTTATTTTATCATGTTTTTGAAAGTTGTGTATTTAATTTCAATTTTTCTTTGATATAGTTTCACTCATTACTAAATACATTTTTAATTATAATTATTTAATAAAAAAATACATTTACTCATTGCAACCATTCGTTCAATATTCTTAGTTAAGATCACTTTGTCATTATGATTTTTAAAATTGTAGCTCTTTACCATAATTCTTCATAAAATATCTTATATATTTATAATACTTTAAATATTCTATATAATATTTTCTGTTTATAAGTTTTCATTTCGATAGTTGTGTTTTTAGTAACAGTTTATGTTTAATGTTTATGTATTCAAACTATTCTATTACATTCAAATGAATTCATAATGTATAATTTTAAATTTTAAATTTATTTACTTTTTTTCTAAAATACTCCTTCGTGACATCGCGGAGGGTGTAAGTCCTAGTTCATCTAATAACAATCAGTCTTTTTCCTTGCGGTTTATTCAAGTGGACTTCTTTTTTTAGTCTTATGCTGAATATATTCTCTATACATTGTCTCTAGCTAGCTTACTAATAACATATATTGCGACGGACTGGTTGAATCGATGGATACAAATATACACACACATAATAGTAAGTCGCTCTCAACTTCGTTTTTAACATCAAGAATCAAGATAGTTCACGTAATACATTCCATTTTCTAAAATTTTAAAATAATTTTGAACTAAAGGAATGAGATATGAGATGGAGATAGTCAAGATTAGAAAGTCTCCTTTGATAATAAAACAAAACAAAACTTAGACAAAAACGGATATACTAGAAGATCCCCACATGTCGACATCGGAGGATCCACACATGGAACGAGGCTTCGAGGATAGTTCCATTATTGACTCTGATATTCAAGTCTTCTTACTATTTTGCTACTATAAATCACAAAATAATAAAGAATATTAAGTTTTGGATAATGAATGATATTGATTTTGAAATCGAACAAAACTTGTTGATACTACAAACTAAAGATCTTGACAAAAAAATTGAGGAGACTAAATTATTTTTAAGCTATAGATTATTGGGAGAGTGAGACTACAAGAGTCTCTTTTGGACTTGGTAGAAAGACTTAACAGAAAGAAGATTCTAAAAGGGAGTTGAAGTTGTAGTTTTCTCCTAAAGATAAGTAGATAACCTCTATAAATTAATACTCTTTAAATTAATACTCACTATAAATCAAAAAATTATTTCGGTCCCAAGTTGGGTCGGTGTAAAAAATGACACATTTCGATAAAATAATAAGATAATAAGTTTTTTGGAAATCTTATGTAAAATTATGTAACACATAATAGTAAATCTTATGTAACATATATTGCGACGGACTGGTTGAATCGATGGATACAAATATACACACACATAATAGTAAGTCGCTCTCAACTTCGTTTTTAACATCAAGAATCAAGATAGTTCACGTAATACATTCCATTTTCTAAAATTTTAAAATAATTTTGAACTAAAGGAATGAGATATGAGATGGAGATAGTCAAGATTAGAAAGTCTCCTTTGATAATAAAACAAAACAAAACTTAGACAAAAACGGATATACTAGAAGATCCCCACATGTCGACATCGGAGGATCCACACATGGAACGAGGCTTCGAGGATAGTTCCATTATTGACTCTGATATTCAAGTCTTCTTACTATTTTGCTACTATAAATCACAAAATAATAAAGAATATTAAGTTTTGGATAATGAATGATATTGATTTTGAAATCGAACAAAACTTGTTGATATTACAAACTAAAGATCTTGACAAAAAAATTGAGGAGACTAAATTATTTTTAAGCTATAGATTATTGGGAGAGTGAGACTACAAGAGTCTCTTTTGGACTTGGTAGAAAGACTTAACAGAAAGAAGATTCTAAAAGGGAGTTGAAGTTGTAGTTTTCTCCTGAGCTTGGTAAATCAAAACTTCAAAACTAACACCATGGAACAAACCAGATGATCACATTCTTACTAATATAAGTCCTATTTTGATCACATTCTATTAATAAAATAAAAAAAAAGAATTTGGTGGTACTTTACTTAACTTTGGCTTTATTTGGAAATTATATTCATAATACGGGTGAGTTAAAAAATTTCAGTTGAGTTACAATATTAACCGGCTGAATTTGGCTACCGTTTTTTGCTTTTTTTTTAATTATTGTAATAGTATTTCATGTTGCGAATGACTTACAGTTTTGTTTGATGACTGGTTTAATTAAACGAATTTACATGTTCCTTTGGTGGCTTACTTACCATTTCATCATTAAAAAATGACGTCGGATGCATCATTCCATGTCATCATCATCAAAGGAAATACGAAATGTTTTTTTTTCTATTCGTCTTGTTCTTCACCTTGTTCAAAAAGTATTTATATGTTCTTCACTTTATTTTCCACATCAACAAAGATATCCAAAACTTAAGTTTTGAACATCCAATTTGTCATTGTCTTCCTCACGTATTCTTCATTTCGTTCATCCTGCTCTAATATATGATAGATCCAGTTTTGGTAATTGTTGTTTTCGGTAATTATCTAAAAAACACAAAATGTATTTAACACCGATGACAGAGGGTGTAGAATTGTGTAGATAGATGTGAAAACTTGTCCGAAGTAATATTGTTGTAATACATTTGTTTACTTTCAATTTCTTTCTTGTAATAACTCGGTCGAGAAGCAATATAAATCATTTCTTTACTTTCAGTTTTTTTTCTTATAATACCTCAGCCACAAGCAATATAAATCAGCCGTCATATGAATTGATTCAACTTTTCATCTTCCGTGAAGTATTATAACTCAGCCGCGAAATAATATAAATCATCTTCATATGAATCTACGCAGCCTTTCGTTTTTCGCAAGATATTATACCTCAGCCGCAAATCAATATACAGTAGAACCTCTATAAATTAATACTCTTTAAATTAATACTCACTATAAATCAAAAAATTATTTCGGTCCCAAGTTGGGTCGGTGTAAAAAATGACACATTTCGATAAAATAATAAGATAATAAGTTTTTTGGAAATCTTATGTAAAATTATGGTCCCATCAATATTATAAATTAATAATAAAATAAACTAATATATATATATATACATATATAACTAAGAAAATCTAGTAAAATATGACTCTAGACATTCATCTTCTTACAATAGCCAATATTAAAAATTAAAAAATGAGAAAATCTCTTCATAAATTAAAACCTCTATAAATTAATAAAATTTCTTGATCCCGACTTTATTAATTTATAGAGGTTTTACTGTAAATCAGCCGAATCTAAGCAATCTTTCATCTTTTGTGAAGTATTATAACTGAGTCGTTTGATTATGTGGACTTCTTTAAATATTTTTGAAATTAAAAATGAGCAATTAACCTATAGTATTAATTATAATTATACCCAAAGCACTAAATATATAAGTAATTTTTTAAAAATGTATAATATACTAGTAATATTCTTTATTTTCTATAACATTGAGTAATGTTTTCAATATAATTTTAATCTTTTAATGTTAGAAGAATGAAGTCATGACATGTGGGTAGACGATTACAAAAAAACGAGGTTATTTAGCTAATTACTTATTTACTTAATCAGATAAGATAAGACACCTCTACCTGTATATTTGAACACTGACACATTCAACAAAAAATACAACTATTGCCCCCACAATTTGATTTAGTAATATTATGCATTTCTGTCGTGTTCTAAGTAATACTCACAGATATAGCAAACGAATAGAGTATAAGTGTATAACTTACGATATAGGTTCACAAACATTGTAATTGTAAAATAAATTTTTATTTATATAGTTTTTGAACAATTTCTTGATTTGTGTGTGGCATCCCTTAACATGCTAATTTCTCCTATATCGTTCGATAATTTTATTGGATGTAATTAAAACAGAAAAAAAAGCTTTATAATAAACATGTAATATTCCAATTTCCATCAAAAGCACAAAACCTAGAAGATCACGAAACTGCTAAATGTTCCTTTCTTCTTGAGTTATCAGATAATCTCATGGCTTTAAACTTTCCACTGGACAGCTTCGAAATCATTTTTGTTTGACTTAGTCAACACTGCTACCATATCTAGAGACAAGCGACAAGAACAATGAATGCTTCTCTTTCCCATCATATCTTCAACATCTTTAAAAGTTTATATAAGACCCGTTATGACTTAGCTTGTAACTCGGTTTTGATATCAGCTTTTGTTTCTATGTGGTTCAACTTTTCCAACACTCTAGAGAAATTGCCTAAAAAGTTGTAACGTGACCAAAGAGTCAATAAATGGCACCTGCCGTACACGCGGGATTCTAAATAGTACATTTCCGTATGATTTGGTTACACTGAAATTATATTTTAAACCAACTTACGAAAAATACTCAAAACTCTAAGTAGAGATTTACTACGTCACTCGTCTTTGTGGTCGTTGGCAATGCTATTGATATGGAAATATATAAAATGCTTGGGCGTCATATACTAAAAGTGTATGTAATACGCTAAGTTCTATTTAAATAGTTATCACTGAACTCATCAAGAAGCTTAATTCGATATCTTAATATATCCCTCCTCTCTTTCAAAAATTCTGAAGCTTTTAGTTTTATTGAGCCATGGCTATAAAACTATGGTTATGTCAAGTGAAGTGAAAATATGCAGTTAATTAGCCATAATATCTGCTTTGAAATGACAGGAAGCTGTGTTGCAATTGAGTATTCACGAGGAAAGAATCAGGAAGAAAGTGTTTGAGACCGTTTCTCAACTTACCGGTATCTTTGTAAATTAAATTATATTACTTAATTTGTAGTACGGTATTGTTGGGGAAATATGTACATATTTTATTCATGTATTTTACTATTTTAATATAGGTGTTACTTCGATGACAATGGATGACAAAGCCGGGAAACTAACGGTAGTTGGAAAAATTGACGTACCGGTTATCGTGATGAAGCTGAGAAAGATATGTAACGCAGACATTGTTTCGGTAGATGATGTTAAACCGCCTGAGGAAAAGCCTGAACCTAAAGTACCGACTGAATTTATTTCATATCCGGTTCTGATGAACTCCCCGTACCCATACAATCCTGCTTATGGCTATGCAGATCCTTACTATCAACCAAATGCTTGTGTGATTATATGATTTTTCTAGAGTTATTTCAATAATGTTAATATATATATATATGAACCCTTACATTGATACATATATAGCTAATTTTGATGGAAGAGTGTAATTTATATGAGAAAACAATATTAAGTTATGTTACCACGTACCAATTATTTTTTTATGTAAGGTCAAATGGATTGATAATCAAAAGAAAAAGTATGTATAAGGGATTTTGGAGAATTTTGATAATCTAGAGAGCTCACCATGTTCCTAACACGTACCGTTACAAATTTTCAATCCTACATATGCAAATTTTAATGTTAAAATTATTTCTCATAAGAGGTCATTTGAAATAAAAGAGCTAGAAAAAAAAATTATAACAGCATGACAAAGTTGATCTTAAATTGTTAACTTTTTTTTTGTTTCTTCTTAAGTGTTAACTTTACTTATAAATCATTATACTTTATTTCCCTGCGGATTCCTTCATGCAGACTTTTCTCATATGCTGATATATTCTGTTTTTTTTTTTTTTTGTTGGACAAAGATGCTGATATGTTCTAAATAACTAATCACTATGTTGTGAGTTGAATCAATTTATTTAATTTGGATTATAAATCGATAAATATATACATACACTTAGTTAAGACGCTCTCAACTCCATAGAGAGCGCCAGGATGCAAGATCGGTCACGCAATAGTACATTATACATTTGATTGTCCAAAAGAGAAACCATATTGAAAAATAAGCGACAAGTGAGATAATAATGAAAACTAGATGGAGAGAGTCAAAATTCAAAAGTCTTCTTTAACAAAACAAAACAAAAAAACTTTTTAGAAATGTCGACTTGTGGGGATCCACATGATCGGATGAGGCTTACGAGGATATTTCGGTTCTTGACTCTATGATGATGGCAACTTCGTCAAGACTTCTTCTTCTTACCGTTTTACTAGTATGATGA